>NC_067477.1:57872800-58172800 GCF_947179515.1 Apodemus sylvaticus
GTCACTACATAAGCCATACCTGAGACCCTTAATCTGTTAAGAAGTGTAGAGGTTGAAACCCAGTATCAGTGCTTTTAAATTTTTTTCATGTGTTTTCTCTGTGCACCTCATCACTGCAAGTAGTTCTTTCAGTTTTGTTTCTTTGTATAATAAAACTCAATGGAAAAGAAACAAGCCAAACATGCAAATATCCATTCTTAAGGACATTGAGTCATGAGCTTTTAGGAGGTGTTACTTGAATTTTAGCATCACTTAGAACTGGCCACCTCAACAAAGATAATTGGGTCCCGATGATCTTGAATATCCAGGATACTATCAGTGCAATCAATGTAAAGAAGTATCTAACACCTCCCAGTTTCCTCGCATCCTTCCTTTCAGAGAAATGATGGTAACATGAGTTCAACAGTCCATGTTCATTGCAATGTTTCCAACAGTAGTGAAGATGGAAACATCCAACATAGATGAATTAAATAAAAATGCTATATACACACAATGGAATATTAATCTGTCTTGAAAGAGAAGGAAACACGTCAAGTTCCGACAACACAAGAGAATTCTTGAGGACATCATGCTAAGAGACAAGCCAGTTTCAGAAGGAGAAGTGCTGATTCCACTTAAGCAAGGCAGCCACAATAGTGAAACTTAAACATTACAACTTATCTCATTGCTATAACCCTCTTCGCAATATGCCACTTTGTAAAAGTACTTTTTATTTGCCTGAACAATTATCATCTCCGAGGCTTACTGCTTCAGTCTACTGACCTTGGCCTAGTCCTGAAAGCTTCTAGCCTCTGCACAATCTTATCTAAGCCTAGAATGTTTTCAGACTCTGAGACTTACTGCTTTATAGGCTCAGCCTTTCTAGTTCTTTCTGAACTCTAGCTGGCTTGTTCAACTCAGCTGTTCTGGCTGAAACTGCTCTCCCAGCTGACTTACTCTGGTTTCTCTCCCCAAGCCTCTGAATTGCTCTGCTTGGCCTCAAACTAACCAGTAATCACTTCTAATCGTTTCTCTCCTTCTCATTCTCCTGCTTGTTCTGTCTTTACCCGTGTCTAGCTTGTTCTCTCTTCAATCAGACTCTGTAAACTCTCCTGGTAAAACTGCCTCCTCTCTCTGTGCTGCTCGCTCTACTCTCCCTCTCAACCCAACTGTGCTGCCATCCATATACATCACTGTATTCCCATACTGTACCCTCTTCCTCCAGTTCTGTCTCTACCTTAAGTAGCACCCCTCTCCTCTCTCTTCTCCCAAGAGTTGGGCATATCCTATTCTGTCAAATCTTTCTCTGAATCATCACTTTTTCTGATACTCAACTATATATCACTTTTAATCATGGGTGCTCCCTTTTACAAACTAACTTCATTGTTTGGAATTGAAGATGAATACTAAAGGAGTATCTGTATTCCAGCCAGAGGGATTAAAGGTGTGTGCTAAGGGCTGAGCCACACTGCAACTAGTAACAGGTTTGAATATCCTGTAATACCACTTCTTTATGTCAGGCAAATGACTCAGCTTCCCCATTCACCTTTCTATTTCTTTTTCTTTTCTTTTTTATACTCTATCTGCACTTATTTTATGCTGAATTTATTCCCATGGCATGAGTTTTTGTTTCTTCAGTTTCTTCAGGGATATCTTTTTCTTCTGTGCAACCTCCTCTTCTGGCTTTGGCGCAATCTGTTCCTTCAGTGAGGGTTATCTCAGTGTGGCAGGGCAAGCTCATGTAGGGCTTAATCCGACTGTGAGCTCTGTAGGTTGGTGGGTGCATCTTAGGTGCCTTGTTCACCTGGATGTGTTCAATGACTAAAGAATCTATGTCTAAACCCTTAAGTTCAGCATTACTCTCTGCATTTTTAAGGATGTGCAGCAAAAATTCAACACTCTTTTTTGGACACTGTCTGTGTCCAGCCCCACTATTTAACTTGGGCGCACCGACCAACTCCACCGCTATACGGCTGGAATGGCACACATTGCTTCTTATTTTTATTTTTATTTTTTATATTCTTTGTTTACATTCTGAATGCTTTCCCCTTTCCCGGTTCCCCCCCTCCCCATCAGTATCATAAGCCCTCTTCCCTCCACCCATTTCCCAATCACCCCCCCCTCCCATTTCTCTGTCCTGGCAATCCCCTACAACGCTGGATCAAGCCCTTCCAGGACCAGGGCCCTCTCCTTCCTTCTTCTTGGGAATCATTTGATATGCTAATTGTGTCTTGAGAATTCAGAGCTTCTGGGCTAATTAATATCCATTTATCAGTGATTGCATTCCATGTATATTCTTTTGTGATTGGGTTACCTCACTGGCTTAGTCAGGGTTTCTATTCCTGCACAAACATCATGACCAGGAAACAAGTTGGGGAGGAAAGGGTTTATTGAGCTTATACTTCCATGTTGCAGTTCATCACTAAAGATTGGAACTCAAGCAGGGTTGGAAGCAGGAGCTGATGCAGAGGCCATGGAGGGATGTTTCTTACTGGCTTGCTTCCCCTGGCTTGCTCAGCCTGCTCTCTTATAGAACCCAAGAATACCAGCCCAGAGATGGTACCACCCACAAGGGGCCCTCCCCACTTGATCACTAATTGAGAAAATGCCCCACAGCTAGATCTCATGGAGGCACTTCCCCAACTGAAAACCCTTTCTCTGTGATAACACCAGCCTGTGTCAAGTTGACACACAAAACCAGCCAGTACACTCACTTAGGATGATCCCATTGCTTCTTTAAAGTGACATCTGGCAGATACTTGGTGGCTTTGAGGATATGCTTGCTTACCCTTGAAGGCCTGGGCAATTTCCCGGGTGTTCTAAAAGTGAACATGAAGGTTTGAATGTCTTGATTTGCAAGATTTTGTGGGGTTCTCTGGGTCAAGGGAGTAGTGAACCATCTTCACAAGTCACCTCTGGCTGCTTATCAGAAGAACCTCCTTTCTATTTCTTACCATTTTCAGTGTGTTTTTGTAACTTCAGCTGAAGTGATCTGGAACCTGAATCATAAGATTCTGTGATTAAAACACATTCACCTTTTTGCTTTCACTTCCTAAAAATTTTTATAATTTTTAATTTTTTAATTAGATATATTCTCTATTTACATTTCAAATAATTTCCCCTTTCCTGATTCCTTCCTCCCCAAAGGTCCCATAAGCCACTGCTTCATTATGCCATATGCATTCACATTAGTCATTATCCTTTATTCTAATTAATTCCCTTCCCCCTTTGGGTGGTTCTCTCCTCCCTGCAAATAGTGACTCCTTTGTTTTTCTTTTCTTTTCTTTCTTTTTTTTTGTTTTTTGTTTTTTGTTTTTCGAGACAGGGTTTCTCTGTGTAGCTCTGGCTGTCCTGGAACTCACTCTGTAGACCAGGCTGGCCTCAAATCATTTATTTTCACATAACATGTATTCCATGACCTTTTCTTCCCCTCTTTAAGATCTGTACCCCTTATTTCATAATCTCTTTGCTAGCTGTGTGATGTACACACACATTATACACATATAATTTAAAATGTGAAAGAATGTGTGACATTTGTCTGAGTCTGGCTTATTTCACTTTCCAGTTCCATCCATTTTCTTACAAATGCCATTTTATTTATTCTTTATGGTTGAATAAAATTTCATTACATATGTTATCACATTTTATTTATCTATTCATTTGTTTATGGATATCCAGTCTGGATCTACCTCCTGGTTATTGTGAACAGTGCAGCAATAAACGCTGATATGCAGGTTAATACATATATATGTTTTATATATATATGTATATATATATATATATATATATATATAATTTAATACAAGGTCTTTCTACATAGCACTGACTGTTCTGGATCCTGGGAATCTGGGAATCTGGATCTTGTATCTGAATCTTCCTTCCTTGTATACCAGGTTGGCCTTAGACTCATGTAGATATCCCTCCTGAGCACTGGGACTAAAGGCATGCATCACCACTAAACTGATCTTTTAAGTCTTAACCTGCAAGTGTGTACATCGTGTGGTGCCATCTTCCTAGTTTTGTTTCATTCCATGCTCTCACTTGCAAGTGGTTTCAACCATGTGACCATTCCCTAGTTCTGAAACATATACCCTACTTTCCTAAAGGACCCCTTTCAACCTCTCTTTTGGCATAAGCCTCAATGTTTCTCAGCTTCTGTCTTGTAAACCTGTTCTCTGTAGTTGGAGTCCATTCTTCTGTGATGCGTTCTTTAGGGCTGGCACTTTAAGACTTGTGTTCACAGTCTTGTAACTCTCCCCTAAATAGAATTCTATCACAGTTTATTAGTATGCTGTGACTCCTGTAACAAATCATCATGGACTGGTTGCTTAGCAACAGGCATTTATATCTCAGAATTTTGAGCTTAAAGTCCAAGATCAAGGAGTTAACTGGTTTGATTTTCCCAAGGTCCCTCCCTCCCAGCTTCCCTTCCTCCCTAGAAGGGCCACTCTTAAGGTCTGCAGACAGCATTTTCCTTTACTGGGGTTCTCTTGTGTGCTTACATTTCTTTTTCAGATTAGAGCCCCATTCAAAGGGTCTTACTTCACTTTTTTCAAATAAAGCTGCATTCTGTAGTATCCAGGGTAGAGCTTCAACTTATGTATTGGGCAGTGAGAAATATTTAGCCCATAATGCAGTGAAGCTTTGTAAGTATCACAGTCTAGAAATCTGTAATTTCAGGGAACACAAGGGTAAGTCTGTGCAACCCGACATGGTCATTACCCAATCTGGCAGCACTGTAGACAGACCACTTGTTGAATAAATGCATACTTAGGAGAAGATCTTGGCAGAGTGGGTTACATCATAATGCACTGTAAATGGCAAGTATGACTAGTGGTGGTGATGATACTGATGGCTCTGCTGAATCAGGATCATGCTTGAGTTTGTCCTGGGGCTCTTGTTACCTTAGAAAGCATTGACTTCTGAGCTCCTGTTCCTGATTTATATACTTAATCTTCCATACAATACTTTAATCAAGTAATTACAATACCAGGGCAAAATGGCAGTAGTATAGCTTCAGTAATTAGTAGTAACTGATTTAATTTATTATTATTTAATTTATGTTTTAATTGGATATTTTCTTTATTTACATTTGAAACATTATCCCTTTCTCAGTCCCCCACCCCCAAGCCTGAATCCCATCCCCCCATTCCCTGCTTCTATGAGAATGTTGCCCCACCCATCTACCCACTCCTGCTTCCCTTACCTCGAATTTCCTTACACTGAGGCATTGAGCCTTCACAGGACCAAGGGCCTCTCCTCCCACTGAAGCTCAACAAGGCCATCCTCTGCTACATATGCAGCTGGAGCCATGGGTCCCTCCATGTCTACTCCTTCGTTAGTGGTTTAGTCCCTGGGAGGTCTGGGGTGTCTGGTTGGTTGATATTATTGTTCATCCTATGGGGTTGCATATCCCTTAAGCTCCTTTGGCCCTTTCTTTAACTCCTCCATTGGGCACCCCGTTGGGGACCCTGTGCTCAGTACAATGGTTGGCTGTGAGCATCCACCTCTGTTTCTGTCAGGCTCTGGCAGAGTCTCTCAGGAGACAACTATATCAGGCTCCTGTCAGAATGCACTTCTTGGCATCCACAGTAGTGTCTGGGTTTGGTGACTGTATATGGGATGGAGCCCCAGATTGGGCAGTCTCTGGATGGCCTTTCCTTCACTCTTTGCTCCATACTTTGTCTCTGCATTTGCTCCCATGAGTATTTTGTTCCCCTTTCTAAGAAGGATCGAAGCACCCACACTTTGGTCTTCATTCTTTTTGAGCTTAATGTTATTTTTATGTTTGTGTGGCTATCTTCTTTTAGGTTTGTTGAAAGAAGATTACTTTCTTGCTATTTCTAGGGTGTAGTTTCCCTCCTTGCATTGAGGTTTTCCATCTATTATTCTTTATAGGGCTGGATTTGTGGAAAGATATTGTGTAAATTTTGTCTTGTCATAGAATATCTTAGTTTCTCCATCTATGGTAACTGAGAGTTTTTTTCTGGGCATAGTATCCTGGGCTGGCATTTGTGTTCTCTTAGGGTCTGTATGACATCTGCCCAGGATCTTCTGGCTTTTATAGTCTTTGGTGAGAAGTCTGGTGTAATTCTGATAGGTTTGCCTTTGTATGTTATTTGACCTTTTTCCCTTACTGCTTTTAATATTCTTTCTTTGTTTAGTGCATTTGGTGTTTTGATTATTATGTGATGAGAGGAATTTCTGTTCTGGTCCAGTCTATTTGGAGTTCTCTAGGCTTCTTGTATGTTCATGGGCCTTTCTTTCTTTAGGTTAGGGAAGTTTTCTTCTATAATTTTGTTGAAGATATTTAATGGCCCTTTATGTTGGGAATTTTCACTTTCTTCTATACCTATTATCCTTTGGTTTGGTCTTCTCACTGTGTCCTGGATTTCCTGGCTGTTTGATGTTATGAGCTTTTTTGCTTTTTGCATTTTCTTCGACTGTTGTGTTAATGTTTTCTATGGTATCTTCTGCCCCTAAGAGTCTCTCTTCTATCTCTTGTATTCTGTTGGTGATGCTTGCATCTATGACTCCTGATCACTTTCCTAGATTTTCTATCTCCAGGGTGGTCTCCCTTTGTGTTTTCTTTATTTATTTATATTTCCATTTTTAGATCCTGGGTGGTTTTATTCAATTCCTTCTCATGTTTAGTTGTGTTTTCCTATAATTCTTTAAGGGATTTTTGTGTTTCCTCTTTAAGGACTTCTACCTGTTTATCTATATTCTCCTGCATTTTTTATGGGGATTATTTATGTCCTTTTAGAAGTCCTCCATTATTTATGTCCTTTTAAAAGTCCTCCATCATCATCATAAGAGTCATTTTATATCCCAATCTTGCTTTTCAGGAGTGATGGTTTATCCAGGACTTGCTATGGTGGAAGAACTGGGTTCTGATAATGCCAAGTAGCCTTGGTTTCTGTTGCTTATGTTCTTGCCCTTACTTCTCTCCATCTTGTTATCTTTAGTGCTACCTGCCCTTCCTATATCTGACTGGAGTCTTTCCTTCCTGTGGTCCTAGTTGTGTCAGAACTCCTCAGACTCTAGCTGTCTTTGTGATCCTGTGATCCTGTGTTCCTGAAATCCTAGGTGTGCCAGAGCTCCTGGGAGTCAAGCTGCCTCTGGGATCCTGAAATCCTGGTGTGACCAAGATCCTGAGATCCTTTGATCCTGGCCATGTTATTCTTCTGGATGTTGTGGGACTAGGAGCGGAGCTAGCACCTAAGGTCTGCTCAGGGCACTTGCTCAGACCAGAAGGACTGATTTAATTTAAATGGGTTTATTTGTGGCAAGGAAATTAATTCAAATAAAATTACTTAAAATTTTTTTAAATGTCAATCTTTAGTCTTATTTCAGGGTAAATAAGTTCAATCCTTGGCAGCTTTGTGCATTTGCCATTCACATCAGCCATATCTCATTGTTTTGCTGCTTGAATAGTTGAAATCCTCATTCCCAGTCACATTAACCTTCATCCTTTTTTGATTTGTTTACTTTAAAGTTGAAAAAAGGTGAGATATTTACTTTTAATTCATGTATATGTATATGTGCAGGTATGTACAAGTGCCTGCAGATGGCAGAGGAGTATGTTGGACCCCCTAGAACTAGAGTGTCAGACAGTTGTGGGCAGCCCAATGAAGGGAACTGAGCTAGAGTCTTCTGCAAGAGTCGCATGTGTTCTTAACCACTGAATCATCTTTCTGACTCCAAAAATGTATTTAAAAGAAATATTAATACTCATTTTGCTTTCTAGGCAAACATAAAAAGTCTAGAAAAGTAAGGCAAATGAATACAACATAACAGGGACAAACTAATAAGATTTGAATATAATATTTTTTCTTGAACTCCTTTGTACAGTTTTATAATAAATATTAGAGAATTGCAACTATTATGTTAAACAAAATATGAAGGACTTTTGTGTTTCATGTATATTTTTCAATAACAAAGGGCTGGGAAAATTACTAATGAAAGCAAGAATTGATACATCCAATAACAAAACAAACACTATAAGAATTTATGAGGGGTAGGAGATACATCTCAGTAGATAAAAAGTAAAAAGTGCTTGCTGCTCTAGCAGGGAACCTGGATTTAAGTCTTTGCATACACATTGCCTGTCTCAGTACCACCTTAACTCAAGATCCCAAGGATCTAATGTCGTTTTCTGGCCTCTGTGGGCACTAGATGTGTACATGGTGCACTTAAATACATTCAGTCCTTCTCACACACACATATCACTATTTGTAGTTGGGATCCTAGAAGCCTGATTTGGGGCAAAAGGGAATGAAAAAGTATAGACACACAGATGGAAAACCTGGAGTCAGGTGGGTGGTTTGCACTTTGATGGACTGGCGCTAAACTATACAATCCCCCCACCCCAACCTTAGTGTGTTTATATCATACAACTCAGGGAGAGGAGTTTACAAGTCTGGGCAGGAGGTCTTTGTAGAGATTGGATAACCTATCAGGGTCTTGAAGAAATCTCTTTCTCCCTGTCTTAGAAGCCATTGGTTGCTATATAGCTCATTGTGAAATTTGCCCCCATTTGTAGCATATTGATTGGTATCATCATTATGCAGGTCTCATTTAGGAAACCCTATTGTTCATATTTCATGAATGTAGCACCCCTGCCATGTCTAGAAGGTACTATCTCAGCTAGTGGTTGGTTCTCAGCCTTTTACAATCTTTCTTTTCTCTCTTCCAAGGAGTTGTAGATGTACTAGGTAGGACTGAATTCCCCATGGCCATTTTTCTTCTGCATTTTTGCCAGCTGTATAGCTGTATTGTGGCCTCTGTCTGTGGCAAAAGAATTGGCTTTTTTGGTGAGGAGTGAGAGCTATACTTATCTATGGCTATAAGGCTAAGTATTCAGAATGTAGAAACTACATTAATTTAGGAAAATGGAAGTAGTATGTTCACTAGTGTCAATAGTTCCTCCATCCTCAGCTAGTTAGTTAGGTTTACTATAGCAGTTATGAAGTATAAATAACATTAAGAATGTTTGAAAAACCCATAAGGGAATAATTTATTCCATAAACTCACTTAAATACATATAACAGGAAACACACACACACACACACACACACACACTAAAATGAAGTTACACCACATGAGATGACAATGACATGAAATTTAAAAGAGCCCCCAAACCAGAGACTATCTAACAAAAACACTAGTGTCAGGCAAGGAAAACCTCCCCTGTTGTTAGCCAGAGGAGCCAAGAAATTCCCAAACTATTAGCCTATTGTCATTGCTGTTGGTTGAGACCCTATTGCTGAAAACACCCCACACTTCGGAACCAGACTTGTAGGAATGGAACTGGAAATGACTTGGAAGTTTCCCTGAGGAAAAGCTCTCCTAGGATGGAAAGGTGCTATGGAAGTTGACAAGAGAAAGGTGCATCAGCCCTACTCACCTATAAAGCCTGCTAACAATTACACTGACTGGCCTGGCTAGAGATTCCTAATGGTGATGTAGTGCCACTTCTATCTTGGGAGGAATCAACTTCTGTTTAATTGGACTTAAGGTCTGCTCAATGGTGAGAATTCATGCCTGGAGGCTACAGGTTTTTATTTTGAGCTCACCAATATATATATATATATATCATATATAATATATATAATATAAATATGTATATATCATCTTTCTCACCACTAGATGTCAGGGTTGCTTCACCATGAGTGCTCAAGAGCATTGTATAACTACCAGTTATTGCTAGGTACCCTTAATAGTTTCAGAAGTTCAGAAAAGTTCCTTTAGCATCAAAGAACTGAGCAAGACCTTGCTTCTGAATAGGCTAAACAGAAACCATATACATTTTTTTTATTTAGCAGAAGAAAGATGAAGTCAAGAAATTTAAAAGAGCCAAAGGTAATTTTTGCCTAACAAGCCCAACCACCTTCATACACTGAATGCCCTTGTATGCTACACATGGTGTTAAGTTATTTACATATATTCTATTTAATGTTTCCTTATAACAAATGCAACAAGATGGTCACTCTTAGTATCTTCACATTTTTCATTTGAAGAGTCCAAGGTGCAGAAAGGTTAAATAGTTTGCTCAGAAACATAAACCAGAAAGCCATAGAAAAATTACATAAGCATCAGACATTTTCCTGAATTTTGCCTCCTATACACTTTGTGGTCTCACATTTTTAGTTAATTACAATGGTGAGAATATTTGTTAAAAATTATGCATACCATCGATATTTTGAAAGAAACATTTAAAAGTTACTGAAAATATAAACTATACATTTGCAAAATATTACTATAAAACTCCACAAAATGTGAAATCTTATTTTTTTGAACATTTTTACAAAACATTAACTCTTTCTCCTGTTCATGGACTGCTCCTCAGTTACAAATGTTTGTTGTCAAATCAAGAATCCCTTCAGGAACGTATGCTAGTGCCTTTTTTTTTTTGCAGATGCTGTCTATGGTGGACTCCCTCAGTGGTGGGTAGCAATGTCAGGAGACAGCAATAAAGGTTCCTTTAAGTGCCTTGGTTTCATTTTCTAGCACTGGAGAAAAAAATAGGTTTCAGTTTAGTGTTAACAATAAAAGTAACATATTTGAAGGCATTATCCATATGACATTTTTTATTTGAAAATAGTTTGTTGTGGTGTGGTGGCACATATCTGGAATAAAAATTTAGTACATATTTAGTCAGTTTTCTTGTTAAAAACAAAAGCAAGTGCAGTGTGTGTGTGTGTGTGTGTGTGTGTGTGTGTATGTGTGTGTGTTTATACCATAAGAGAGGACAACTTGAAAATGTTATGTTCTTCTTCCATCATCTGGTTCTGTAGCTTGAATCTGGGATGTCATGCTTGTTGGTAATCACCTTTACCCATTGAGCCATTTTGTTTGTCCCTGTTATTGCTTTTAATCCAGTGTCTTTACCATTTCGATTGATTTCATTAGATGCATTGTTTTTCTTTTTCTTTTTTTTGTTTTACCTTGTTCAAAGACTTACATGGATTTTATGAATATTGAACTTTACTGAACTCACATAATCCCAATTAGACACTAAATGCCCAATTAAACAACTCCAGTGCTATCGTCACAAACTCTTTTTTGAGGGGAATTTTTACATTGTAGTTTCTTTTAAAATATATTCAACTCTCTTTAAAATAGTTTTCAAGGTCTGTGAGGACCTTTGAATCAGATTATTCTTTTATATTGGAATGGTATCAGCTGCATCTTTAAAATGTAAATTTTATGGAGCAGCTGTATGGGAAGGTAGATAGCTGTGTTTTGCTGATCACAGCTTTTCCCTATACAAAGGATGTGAAATCTATGCCTTAACAAACCGTGACCCACTATCACAGGCTTTGATCTTTGGGTCTCAACCTTACTAATACGTTGGTGACAATGGTGGCTAAATCAATTAGTTAATTTCCCAAGGTTTGGAATTCTAATTCTAAACTCATATTGTGATGAAAAAAATGTTAATGCTGTGCTTTCAGGAGTGCACATGTGTGTGCATGTGTGTTTGCACGTGGTATGCCTGTGCATGTGCATGTATCTGAAACAACTTGCACTCCCCTCATCCCCTGGCTCCTCTTAGATTCCTGCTGGTCTTTCCTTACTGAACAAGAGCTCTGGTCTGTTTTCTTCTGGCTATAGGGCTGCTGGTATGTGTAGGTTCACATCAGCCTAATCAGAAATTAAAGATGCTGTGAATGTTGATTTGAAATCAGAGTGCAGAAATTTTACTAAAAGAAAAATCTGAAGTTCATGAGGTGGTATACTATGTAGGTCATACTGATTCTGGCTTAATCCAGTGACACAGTCATGACATAGGTAGCCCACATGCTCAGCAGCAGATGGTCAATAGAAAGCAATTCAGTGGCATTTTTGAATAGTTCTTGCCTCATAATGTCCTATCAGGACTTTCCCCCCTGATTTTTATTTTAATTTTACTTTAATTAGTGCAGGCTTAGCATTTTTAAAACCTACTTCATTTATGGTTCTTAAACACTTCAACCTCTTCTAACCCACTGACCAGAAGTAGGGTATAGCTTCTGGCTCATACCTAGAAGGCACAATCTCATAACAGACTTCCTGTTCCTCTGGCTCTTACAATCTTTCTGCCCCTTCTTCTGTGATGTTCCCTGAGTCTTAGGTGTAGGGGTTGGGTTGTATATGAATCTGTTCAGATTGGGCAACTCACAGTCAGGTGTTGTCTATGTTTTGACCAGTTGTGGCTTTCTAAAAGAAGAAATAGTCTCCTTTGCTTCAAAAAGAAGCTTTTGTCACAAGAGTTGAGGTCTATGTTTATCTGTGGGTACAAAGATAGGTATTTAGAATGCAGTTTGGAATATTATAGTCTAGGAAAGTATCTAGTTCTTTCAAAATAAGTTCTTTCAGGTCTATGCCTTCTTCAGCCATAGATAGGTGGCTAACTTTGCAGTACCCAGCATGTTTCCCTCCTGTTGAAAGGGCCTTAATCCAGTTAGACAGTTGTTGGCCCCATGATAAAAGTGCCACTATTTTTAAATTTTGGATATCTTGCCAGTCTGATATTGTTGTGGTTTATAGGCTTTTACAGTTGAGTAGCAATCCTAAATGATCAACTCCCTTGGCAGCTTACATATCATCTTCTAATACTCTGAGAGCCACTCCTCAGGGAGGAAGCTTCCAGATCAGTTCCATCTCGGTTACTCCATGTCTTATGTATGAAGTGCATCAGGTCTCGTCTCCAGAAACAGGGCCTTACTTCCAAATTCTAGGAGGCAACTGGGGGGGGGGCAGTGGCAACAGCCTGTTTTGTTTTGGGAGATTTTTGGGCTCTCCTGACCCAGAGTTCAGGAGAAGGTTTCTGCATGATTCTAGGGCTTTTGTTAGATAGTCTCATATATGTATGTATGTATATACATATGTATGATATGAAATTTAGATACATATAAAATAAAGTTTCCCTATGTCCTTTCCCAAGCACCCTTGCTGTTATTTATTCATGAAAATTTTATTTTAAACAGAGGAGTAGAAGCTAAAGAAGTGAACTAAAATGCAGTAATCTTCTGTCTTTGTTATGCTCTCTGTTTTTCTTGACCTTCAATTTTCTTTAAACTAGCTCTGGAAAGGGTGATAACGCTGTAGTTGCTGGAGACGGTGGAGGTTCTGCGGGCAGTCGGTCATTGCCTAGCTGACTGCTTACTCTGCTTGTGCACTCTTTTCCTCCTACCCACCCATCTCCTTCCTGCTCTCCTCCAGCCTTCTCTGTTCCTGGCCCCTTTCTGTGCTCTTTCCCACCCAGCCACATCCACGGGCACATCACATTTAGCCACTTATTTTTTCACGTGCATGCGAAAGAAACTTTTCCAACAATGAATCATTTGATTGAGGCCTTGCCAGTAACCAGAGTCTTTTATGGATAAATTAGAATGGAAGGTAGGAGAACTTTTAAGTAGTAGCTACTGCTGTTATATTATACACTAAAGAATTATATTTTGATTTAGTGGCAATCAAATATTCTCCTCATTATGTCTTCTTGTAAAAAATAAATTTCCTGAAGGTAAACTCATTTACATATTTATTTATTTAGTGTGTGTCTTAGTGGTTTGACTTCATGTATGCATGTGAACCATGCAGGTGTCTGGTGTCTGGGGAATCCAGAAGCGGGTGTTATCCCCTGGAAATGGAATTTCATATGCTTGTGAGTTACTATTTTTGGCAACTGGAATAGACCCTGTGCCATCTTAGTACAGCAAGTACTCTTTTGTTTTCAAGCATAATATTTTTATTGATTATTTGGGAATTTCACATAATGCACTCCAATCACATTCACTCTCCCAGTTCTCCTAGACCTGCCCTCAACCCATGTGACCCCCTCCTCCCAAAAAGGAAGAAAGAAAAACAACAAAACAAACCACAAGTTCAATTTGTGTTGCATGAAGCATTGTCAAACTCCCAATGACTATTCCCTTTAAGAAAACTGAGTCCTTCCCTACCCTCATCACTACCAGAAGCCATCAGTTGAGGACAGCTACACTTGAGCATCCTTATCATAAATTTTTTGTCTTTTTTTTAATTGAATATCATCTTCATTTACATTGCCATGGTAAAATCTTTCCCAATTTCCCCCCTCCCCAAAGACCCTCAACCCCTCCTCCCTCCCCCTGCCTCCACGTATATGCCCCTCTACCCGACACACTCCCACCTCCCCCACTCGGTTTCCCTTTGTTGGTGCCTCTGTTGAGCCTTTACCTGACCAAGGACCATTCTTCCCACTGATGCTCAACAAGGCCTTCCCCTGCCACATTTTTGCCTGGAACCATGTGTGCCCCTTGGTTGATGGTTCAGTCCCTGGGAGTCTTGGGGCTTCTGGGTGGCCAAAATCATTGTTCTTCCCATGGGGGCTGTAAACCCTTTCAGCTCTTCTGGACCACCCTCTAGATACTCCATTGGGGACCCCATGCCCAGTCTAATAGTTCGTTGCTAGCATCTGCCTCTGTATTTGTAAGTCTCTAGCAGGGCCCCTCTGGAGACAACCATTGCATTCTCCTTTTGGTATACACTTCTTGTTGTCCTTAGTAGTGTTGGGGTTTGTTGACTGTTTATATGATGAATTCCCAGGTAGGGCAGTCTCCGGGTGGCCTTTACTTCAGCCCCAGCTCCACACATTGTCTCCCTTATTGCTCCTGTAAGTATTTTGTTCCCTTTCTTAGAGGAACCAAAGCACCCTTACTTAAGTTCTCAACCTTCTTGAGCTTCCTGTGCTGGGTGAATTGTAACTTGTTTATTTTGAGCTTTTGGGCTAACTTCTGCTTATTAGTGAGTGCATACCATGTGTGATCCTTTGTGACTGGGTTGCTTTGCTCAGAATGACACTTTTTAGTTCCATCCATTTGCCTAAGAATTTCATAAATTCATTGTTTTTAATAGCTGAATAGTATTCCATTGTGTATATATACCACAGTTTCTGTACCCATTCCTCTGTTGAGGGACATCTGGGTTCTTTCCAGCTTCTGGCTATTATAAATAAAGCAGCAATGAACATAGTGGAGCATGTGTCCTTATTACATGTAGGAGCATCTTCTGGGTATATGCCCAGGAGTGGTATAGTTGGGTCAGCAGGTAGTACTATGTCTAATTTTCTGAGGAATCACCAAACTGATTTCCAGAGTGGTTTTACCAGCCTGCAATCCCACCAACAATGGAGCAGTGTTCCTTTTCCCCCACATCCTCTCCAGCATCTTCTGTCCCCTGAATTTTTCATCTTAGCCATTCACAGCAAGTACTCTTAACTGCTGAGCTAGCTCTCTGGTCTATGAAAATAAATTCTTACCATCATCATCATTATTGTCACCATCCTCCTCCTCCTCCTCGTGATTAATGTTTTTTTAGCAAGGTAATTTTATTTGTGTGTTCAAAATCCCTTTGTTCTATACTGCAGAGTCAATAATAGCTAAAACAGTGTGTTTAGTCTGTGCCATTTTTGTTTTACTTTGAATTAACAATGTGTGGTAAATATAACTCCAAACACAGTTTTTCTCTTGGCTGAAGATTTTGGATTAAGGTGAAACAGATACTGCTGTGCTGACCTCAGGCTTTTAGAGCTCTGTGGTATAAGCTAAAAATGGTTTCTTCACATGCCACTCACATCTCAAATATTTTTGTTCACAAGGATACCAGAATAATAACATGTACATCCAAGGCTTTGGTACAGACAATGAAGATAAAAAGGGGAGAGTGGACTTCACCCTGAATTAGGAGAGCTGAAAGAACAGAGAGGAAGAAACAATGATGCAAGCAACCAATGGGTTGAGATTAAAATAAATGGGGTGCTGTGTCCTCTGGACCCCCCTAAACATTCAGTTGTGCAAGTCAGGGAATGACAACAGACCCATAGGGAAGAATTTTTTTTACAGATATTCCTTTTCTCTCTTAGTTTATATTTCCTATAGCGTCTGTCTCATGAATATTTTCTTTAGATTACACAGGATAAAAGAGGGAAAAAATGGAACAGAACAGGAACAAATGGATAGAGGAAAACAATCAGCGAAACACAGCCACCCTGGGAAATGGTTAGCTACGGCTCCCAGTGGGATCAATTTTCAAGCTGTACTTTTCCAATCTGAAGAAGAAACACATGAAACGGTTCTCATGAGCGCTTGCTTCTGTTGCTTATGACTGAATGCCAGGTCTTTTCTGTATGGCTACAATGCTAAATGTAAAATAGTCTTTGTTGACATCTTGCTCCAGCTTATCCCAGTGGCTTAGAGGGCTGGGAAGACAGACAACTCAAAGGCAGTGGCTTTCACAGTCTATCTTGTCATGTCAGACCCTTGATATGCCAGTGTTGATCCAGCAGACACTGTGAAGGAGAATTTTGTCAAAATTATTAAAGTTGTTTAGGTAAAAGTCAAAGTTAACCTTGAGCTCATGTGGAGTTCAAAACTTTTAATTCTTAGTTTCCAGATGTTCTGCTTAGCATCCAAAACATCAATGCAGACAAAGCAACAACTGTACCATGTAGATAGTCAGAGAAAGCAGCTGCGATAAGACAGGATTCTGACAAGTGCTGCTTGTTTCCATCTTGTTTATCTCGCTCTCAGGCAAATCCTAATCATGGCCACATAAGTCATAATTACAAGCCTAATGGTTGCTGTGTTCTGGATTTTAATAAGAACAAAAGGACATGGTGAGAGTTGAGAAAAAACAGCACGAGGAAAGCATCACTATTATCAGATATAGGCAGCGATGCACAGACTGCACGGGAAGAGTTAGCACTCACAATTTATTAATCAGTTTTTCAAACTTAATTTTAGTAGTAAAGTAATTTAAATAATATTTCACTAAGACCTTTGCACGTTGTTGCCCTTTACTCGTATCTCCCCACCCCATCTCCTTCTCTATCTGGGTGTATATCTGGATGCATATAACTGAGTTTTATAGTAGTTCTATTTTTACATTCTTTTTGAGGAGCCTTCATACTAATTTCATAGCGGCTGTACTACTTTATTTTTCCATATTATTCATTGTTGAATCTTTAATTTTTAGCAGAACCTGGCACAGAATCACAGTATATGTTTAGTAAATGAATGTAATAACAAATCTTGGTATCTCTGCAAGTGTCCTAATGATGCTTTTCTACTCAGTACCCCTGAGAATATGACTTTGAATATTTCATTTCAACTGGAAGTTACTACGGTTTGGATATAAAATGTCCTCTGTGGGCTCATAGGTTTAGATGCTTAGATCTAGCTTGTGGTACTCTTTTGGGAAGGTATGGAACCTTTGAGAGCTGGAGCCTAGCTGGAGGAAACAGGTTGATAAAGTGCTGCACCATGAAGTTTTATAGTTTACCACTGCTTCCAGTCTATTTTCTGGTTCCTGTTCTGCTAGGATGTTAGCAAGTGAAGAGTTCCAGACACATACTTCTCCCATGGGAACAGCTGCCATGATAGATGGTGTTTCCTCAACCTGCAAGCCAAATTAAGTCTTACTACCAGCTTTGCTTGGTGTTTGATCACAGTCATGAGAAAAATAATGAATACAGGTCTCCTTCTGCTTTCCTTTCTTTTTCTTCAATTCTCTTTTCTTTCTGCTCTCTGTTTCCTTCCTTCCCTCCTTCTCTCCTGTGCCCTTCCCCTCTCTGCAGTTCATTCTAGAAACAGATACTTTCATTTTCCATATCAACTATCCTAGATTATCACCTTCTTCACCTTCTTCTTCTTCTTCTTCTTCTTCTTCTTCTTCTTCTTCTTCTTCTTCTTCTTCTTCTTCTTCTTCTTCTTCTTCTTCTTCTTCTTCTTCTTCTTCTTCTCTTCTTCTTCCTCCTCCTCCTCTTTATTTCTTTTTTTTTAATGAAAGAAAGCATTTATTTTGATATACTGATCCAAAGGGTTAGGGTCTATAAGGCTGGGAAGGCATGGTAGCAGAACACTGATTGATCACACTTTGATTGACAGGAAGGCACAGAGAGGAAAGTGGAGGTAGGATCATTCTGTAACCTTCAAAAGTTTGACCCTAGTGGCTTTCTTCTTCTAATTAGGCTCTACAATCTAAAGTTCCCTAACCTCCCCAAATAGCATCACCAAGGGTTAAAACATTTGGACCTCTGAGGGACTTCTCATTTAACACCCTCCCAAACCAAGCAGAAACTCATAGCTTTAGGTCCTGAAAAAGTGAGATTCCAAGCAAAGGTTTTTCCCCACCCATATTTTTTTATTTCTTTTTTTTAAATTAAACTAACAAAAATTATTTAAAATAGACAACTTAGTATTGACACTTTTTAGGTCATCAAAATTATAATATTTAAGTGCCTCTTAAATATACATGATATCTTCTAAAGCTAAAAGTTAAATGCACTCAGCTCGTTTTTAAAATCGATTTGATACATTTAATATGATAGAAGTAGAAAAAAATCTCTTATGAAGTACTCTATGAAAGGAAGTTGTGAAAGGTTCCTGATTAGACAGAAACCATTCCATCTCCAGTGTAACTGTGGCTTCATAGAATGAATTGGGTAGTGATCCTTCTGTTTCTATTTTGTGGAGTAGTTTGAAGAGTATTGGTATTAGATCTTCTTTAAAGGTCTGATAGAATTCTGCACTAAACCCATTTGGTCCGGGGATTATTTTTGGTTGGGGACTTTTAATGACTGCTTTTACTTCTTTAGAGGTTATGGGATTTAGTGGTAAATATTTAATAAAGAGTACTGTCCTGCCAGGCCTCTGCACACTCCTTCCAAGTATCTGATAAAGCATGACTCTTAAACTTGAATAATTAAAAAAAATCTTTATGTATATAAAACTCCCAATTGCATAATGCCAATTTACAATCCTTGTCTCCTCCTCTGCCCTGCTCCTCTGGGCCACTGAGCCCTTTCTCCCCTTAGCTCCTCCCCCTCCCTCCCCTCCAATCACTGGCCTCTCACTGCCTCAATGTGAATGGATAGGAAATAATTTGCAACAATGGGACTGTTTAGGTGTATTATCTGATCCTGATTTAACTTAGGTATTTGGAATCTGTCTAGAAAATTGTCCATTTCATCCAAATTTTCCAGTTTTGTTGAGTATAGGCTTTTGTAGTAGGATCTGATGAATTTCAAATTTTTTGAATTTCATCAGTTTCTGTTGTTATATCTCCCTTTTTATTTCTACTTTTGTTAATTTGGATACTGCCTCTGTGCCCACTGGTTAGTCTGGCGAAGGGTTCATTTATCTTGTTGATTTTTTCAAAGAATCAGCTCCTGGTTTTGTTGATTGTTTGTATAGTTCTTTTTGTTTCTACTTGGTTGATTTCAGCCCTGAGTTTGATTATTTCCTGCTGTCTACTCCTCTTGGATGTATTGGCTTCTTTTTGTTCTAGAGGTTTCAGGTATGCTGTTAAGCTGCTAGTGTATCCTTTCTCCAATTTCTTTTTGGAGGCACTCAGAGCTGAGTTTTCTCTCTTAGCACTGCTTTCATTGTGTCCCATAAGTTTAGATATGCTGGGTGTTCATTTTCATTGAATTTTAAAAAGTCTTTAATTTCTTTATTTCTTCCTAGACTGAGTTATTGAGCAGATCCTAGTTTAGCTTCCATATGTATGTGGGTTTTCTGTTGTTGTTATTGAAGACCGTGGTGATAGGATAGGATGCATGGGATTATTTCATTCTTCGTGTATCTGTTGAGGCCTGTTTTATGGCCAATTAAATGGCTAATTTTGGAGACAGTACCATGAGGTGCTGAGAAGAAGGTATATTCTTTTAGGATGAACTGTTCTATAGGTATCTGTTAAATGCATTTGGTCCATAATTTCTGTTATTTTCCAATGGGTTTCTGTTTAGTTTGTGTTTCCATGATTGATGAGAGTAGGGTGTTGAATTCTCACACTCTTTTTTGTGAGGTGCAGTGTGTGTTTTGAACTTTAGTAAAGTATGTTTTATGAATGTGGGTGCCCTTGCATTAGGAGAAGATGTTCAGAATTGAGAATTCTTTTTGGTAGATTTTTTTCCTTTGATGAGTGTGAAGTGCCCTTCCTTGTTCTTTTTGATAACCTTTGGTTGAAAGTCTATTTTATTGGATATTAGAATGGCTACTCCAGCTTGTTTCTTGGGATCATTAGCTTGGAAAATTGTTTTCCAGCCCTTTACTTTGTGGTAGTTTCTGTCTTTGACACTGAGGTGTGTTTCCTGTATGCAGCAAAATGCTGGGTCCTGTTTATGTATCCAGTTTGTTATTCTATGCCTTTTTATTGGGGAATTGAGTTCATTGATGTTAAGAGATATTGTGGAATAGTGATTGTTGCTTCCTCTTATTTTTTGATGTTATTTTTATGCTTGAGTGGCTATCTTTTTTTGGGTTTGTTAAAAGAAGATTGCTTTATTGCTTTGTTTCCCTCCTTGCATTGAAGTTTTCCATTATCCCTTGTAGTGCTACATTTGAGGAAAGATATTGTGAAAATTTGTTTTTGTCATGGAATATCTTGGTTTCTCCATCTATGGTAATGGACGGTTTTGTTAGGTATAGTACTTGGGCTGGCATTTGTGTTGTCTAGGGTCAGTATGACATCTGTCCAGGAACTTCTGGCTTTTATAGTCTCTGGTGAGAAGTCTGATGTAATTCTGATATGTTACTTGACCTTTTCCCCTTACAGCTTTTAATATTCTTTGTTTTGTTCATTTAGTGCTCTGACTGTTGTATAATGGGAGGAATTTGTTTTCTGCTCCAATCTACTTGGAGTTCTGTAAGCCTCTTGCATGTCCATTGGTATCTCTTTCTTTAGGTTAAGGATATTTTCTTTTATAATTTTGTTGAAGATATTTACTGGCCCTTTATGTTGGGAATCTTCAATGTCTTCTATACCTATTATCCTTTGGTTTGTTCTTCTCATTGTGTCCTGGATTTCCTGGATGTTTTGTGTTAGAAGCTTTTTGCATTTTCTTTGACTGTTGTGTCAGTGTTTTCTGTGGTGTCTTCTGCCCCTGAGATTCTCTCTTCTATCTCTTGTATTCTGTTGGTGATGCTTGCATCTCTGGCTCCTGATCTCTTTCCTAGATTTTATATATCTAGCATTGTCTTTCTTTGTGATTTCTTTATTGTTTCTATTTCCATTTTTAGATCCTGGAAGGTTTTGTCAATTTCTTCACCCGTTTGGTTGTGTTTTCCTGTAATTCTTTAAGGGATTTCTGTCTTTTCTCTTAAAGGGCTTCTAGCTGTTTACCTGTGTTTTCCTGTATTTCTTTCCTTTTTTCTTTTTTCTTTTTTCTTTATTTTCTATATTCTTAGTTTACATTCCGAATGCTTTCCCCTTTCCCGGTTCCCCTCACCCATCCTCTCATAAGCCCTCTTCCCTCCGCCCATTTTCCAATCACCCTCTCCCATTTCTCTGTCCTGGTACTCCCCTACAATGCTGGACCAACTCTTTTCAGAACCAGGGCCCTCTCCTTCCTTCTTCTTGGGAATCATTTGATATGCTAATTGTGTCTTGAGAATTCAGAGCTTCTGGGCTAATTAATATTCACTTATCAGTAATCGCATTCCATGTGTATTCTTTTCTGTTTGGGTTACCTCACTTAGGATGATATTTTCCAGTTCCAACTATTTGCCTAAGAATTTCATGAACTCATTCTTTTTAATTGCTGAGTAGTATTCCATTGTGTAAATATACTACATTTTCTGAATCCATTCCTCAATTGAGGGACATCTGGGTTCTTTCCAGCTTCTGGATATTATAAATAAGGCTGCTATGAACATAATGGAGCATGTATCCTTATTGCATGCTGGGGAATCCTCTGGGTATATGCCCAGGAGAAGTATAGCAGGGTCCTCCAGAAGTGTCATGTCCAGTTTTCTGAGGAACTGCCAGACTGATTTCCATAGTGGTTGTACCATCTTACAATCCTACCAGCAGTGGAGGAGTGTTTCTCTTTCTCCACATCCTCACCAACACCTGCTGTCTCCTGAGTTTTTAACCTTAGCCATTCTGACTGGTGTAAGGTGAAATCTCAGGGTTGTTTTAATTTGCATTTCCCTAATGATTAATGATGTTGAACATTTTTTAAGGTGCTTCTCAGCCATTCGAAGTTCTTCAGGTGAAAATTCTTTGTTTAGCACTGTACCCCATTTTTAAATAGGGTTATTTGGTTTTCTGGGCTCTAACTTCTTGAGTTTTTGTATATATTGGATGTTAATCCTCTGTCAGATGTAGGGTTGGTGAAGATCTTTTCCAATTTGTTGGTTGCCGATTTGCCCTTTTGAGGGTATCCTTTGCCTTACAGAAACTTTGTAGTTTTATGAGGTCCCATTTGTCAATTTTTGATCTTAGAGCATAAGCTATTGGTGTTTTGTTCAGGAACTTTCCCCCTGTACCTATGTCCTCAAGGGTCCTGTATTTTTTTAAGGGCGTTATTGATGTCCTTCTTAAAGTTCTCTATCATCATCCTGAGATGTGGTTTTAAATCAGAATCTTGCTTTTTCTGGTGTGTTTAGGGTATCCAGGTCTCTTTGTGGTGAGAGAACTGTCTTCTGATGATGCCAAGTTGCCTTGATTTCTGTTGCTTATGTTCTTGCTCTTGCCTGTTGACATCTGGTTATCTCTGGTGTTATCTGGTCTTGCTGTCTCTGACTGTGGCTCCTGTAAGCCCATGTGTCAGTATTCCTGGCAGACTAGTTCTTCCCAAGAGGAATTTGGGTATGGAGAGCTGTGGCACAGGGTCAGATCTGGGGTGCAGACAGAAACCAGAAGGATCCTGTCCTAGGCTGTTCCTTACTTCCTGCATCCTGGTGGTTTTGGGCAGGTCCCTCATGGGCATGGAATTTGAGCAGAAATGGTCATCTTACCTGGTATCACAGGTGTGTTGGCACCCCTGGGAAACCAACTCTCTCTTAATGGTATTTGGGTATGGAGCACTGTGGCACAGAAACAGCCAATATATCAACTTCTTGTTTCAGGACTCTAGAAATTATCACAGAATTTCATAACCTCTGGTGGTTAGAATCTGATCAAAATGTGTGTGTGTGTGTGTGTGTGTGTGTGTGTGTATGTGTGTGTGTGTATGTGTGTGTGTGTGTATGTGTGTGTGTGTGTGTGTGTGTGTGTGTTTTGAGACAGGGTTTCTCTGTATAGCCTTGCTGTCTTGGAAGTTACTCTGTATTCTAGGCTGGCCTTTAACTCATTGACATCTGCATGCCTCTGCCTCCCAAGGGCTGGGATTTATAACATTGTATAGCTTCATTTTGCCTTGTAATATGAAACAGCCTTAGTTCTAGAACTTTTGCTTCAGCTACTTGAGTCCTTCCTACCTTGTGATTTTGCCTTCCTGTCCCTTTTCTACCATTAATCAGATAATCAATGTCCTGAAAGGCTCATTTAAATATTTTATCTTTATAAAAAAACTTCTACTCTTGATCTTTTGATCTGTTTGCTAGGAGAGTTTCACAGTCACCTTTCAGAACACTTAAAGATGTTTAATTTTTATTCTCCTGCTTTAATTTATAGAACTTTTTCTTTTCATTATGGGAGAAATTTATTCTAATTTTTCTTTAAAAACGACTGCTGTCTCTTCTTCTCTCTTTTATGATCTTACTTGCAGTTCAGTTTCACGTCTTCTGCTGTCTTTTCATCTATGGTGGTGTTTTCTGTCCGTTTGTTTTATTCTTCCTTTCATGCTGATGCCTGTCCTCAACCTCTCATGAGTCTTGCATGTCCATTCATAACTATGGACAGAACATTTCTCAGGATTCTCCTGTGTCTCTGACCAGGGCTTCCTTGCAGGTAGATGTTTCTTGGACAGTGGAAAAGAGAACATAAGGCGTGTCTTCAGAGATAAACATCTGTTTGTAAAGACAGAAAAGTAAAGTGCCATTTCAACAATTCATGGTAACGTCTGTGACAAATAATGGCTGTAATCGACATTTTAAAGAAGAGCGCCATTATGTTGAACTCATTTGAAACACTCGAATGGCACTTGCTATGCTTAGCATTTCAGGCATATGCAGACATAGAATTACTTGTGATTCAAGTCTTGCACCTGCTTTTAAGGGCTTTAACTGTCTTGGACTTCCTCTTTTTTGACTTCTCTTTTTAGTTATTTTCTGCCATTAACTATTTTAATAGGAATAGAAATTGCCCATACCCACTACTGCCAAATGAGATGGAATAGAGTGAAGTGAGGCTTTGTGACCCAAATCAGGTAAATAGTCCACCGAGAAGGAAGTCTGCTTCTGCAGAATGGAAGCCACTAGAAATGGGGAAAGGGGATTGTCTCTCAGTGTCTGCTTCCTTAGGACTCTTCATTCTCCCAAAGTGTGCTCAGGTGGGTTAAAAACAACAAACAAAACCAAATAACCCTACAAAAAACAAACAAACAAAACCCCACACACTTATGTTATAATAGTATTTTAAAATAAATTTATGCAGATCCCACAGCAACTAGAACAATGGGGTTTGGGTAGGGGAGCTTATCCTGACTGTTACCTGTCTGTGGAATCTCTTACCCTAACTGGGCTGCTTTGTATGGCTTTAGTGGGAGAGGATCTGCCTAGTCCTGCAGTGACTTGAGGTGCCAGGGTGGGTTGGTACCCAGGGAGATACCTCCCCTTCTCAGATGTGAAGGGGAGCCGTGTTTTGAGTGGGGCCCTGTGAGGGAGCCTGAAAGGAGAGGGGGGCTGTGATTAGGATGCAAAGTGAATAAATAAATAAATGAAAAATAAATGGAAAAATTATGTTTATTTATGTATTTATCATTTATCTTATGCTCATTGGTATTTTGTCTGCATGTATGTCTATGTGAATTTGAAGTTCTTCTGGTGTGTAAATCCACAGAGCTTGAAAATAAAAACTACTGACCATGCAGGTTGTCCGCGCAGGAATCAGGGAAAAGTAGAACAGCTGCCTGCAGCTTCTAGGTTTAGAATGGTGATGGTTACTGTTCAGTTTTTGTTATAGAAAATTCTTCCATCTTCTAGTTAGAGACTACAAGCCTGGTGATCAGAATTTTGGCAGCACCATGAAGGAAAAATTAGGTTGTACCTTCATTTGGAATTTTCTGTCATTACAATAGACATTGAAACCACGTGTTCTCCACTATTGCCAAGTGATATAGATGAGAATAAAGTAATGAAGACTTGAAAATTTTTTAGAAAATTATTAGAAAAACTTACTAGTGCATATTGGTCCCTGTGCAAGCCAATAGCTCTTCTGCTTCCATGTACTTTGATGTATCATGTGTGACCCTGTTACCTCTTCTCACATACTCTGGGTCCTTTTCTATAGAGATGTAGGTTTAATCTCTGTTACTAGACCTTTATCTCATTTTTCTATCCCTGCTAGGTCAGGTAAGTCCTCCCCTCTTGCACAGATGTGGGAAAGAGTAGGCAGGCAGAGTTATGAACATGGCTGCTTGCATGGAGGGGGGGTGCCTGGAGAGTCCACACTGCACCTTTGTGTGCAGACCTCCAATTATGTCCCCACTTTCTTTATTTCTCAGTTTTGTATTTGTTTACAAAAAGGGATATCTGTCACTTTATGGATCATAGTTATGGGGAAGACAGATGAACTTGATTTTTCTTCCTAGTCCAATAGTAAATTGATTGGTAGGATTGATAGATTGGAAGAATGGAAAGAATTTTAGAGAACTCTGGTCATACATACAGCTCTGGTGGGCTTTGGGAGAAAGAAGTATGTGAGAATCTCATGAGCTTTCTCTGGGTTGGATTGATGATTTGAAATGAATGGACAAAGAAATTTGGGGCATAC
Organism: Apodemus sylvaticus; assembly: GCF_947179515.1. NCBI lineage: Eukaryota > Metazoa > Chordata > Mammalia > Rodentia > Muridae > Apodemus > Apodemus sylvaticus. Next base: position 57,898,463 of record NC_067477.1, read on the forward strand.
TTCTCTGGCATGGAAAATACAGAAGGACCAGTTAAAGCTGTAGAAAGGGATAACTGGATTAAGGTGGTTTGGATTTTATGTGCAACAAAAGCAAAACAGGAAGATTCCAAAAGACATCCTGTGCTCTTTGATCAAGTTCTAGTGACATATAGTAACAGAATAAAACTAGGTGACTATAAAGAACTCCTGTACTGTCTTTAGCATGGCTCAGCAGGCAAGTTGTTCATAGACAGAGTGAGCCAAAGCCCATACCATTATTCACTCAGGTCAGATTTGTCCCAGAGTGCCTTCTGTCATAGCTGCAGACTTCTCTCCTTACAGCCTCTGATCTCTTGGTATCTCAATGTTCTTCAGAGACATTGTGACATTGTGACAAAATAAAAAGAAGAGGCGTGGTGAGGGCAAGTTTGGCTGAAGCCAGTGCTTCATGGACAGCATTGTCAGTGACGTGTACTGATATTCCTATCCCTAAGGGTTATTTTCTAATTGACTTTATTTATTTATTTATTTATTTATTTATTTATTTGAATAAAAGCTTTCAGTAAAGAATTACAGCTTTTATTTGCAAAGCTGAAACTGCTCATATCAGTTATCATCTCAGAACCTGGTTTCCCATGGGATCCACTGCATAAAATGAGTCTTGTCATTTTTGCCAGGTTTGGGGGTCTTTTCTAAACCTTGGATTTGTTTTCCTCTTCAAGCAATAGCTGGCCAACATGGTGGATCTAGCTTCCCTGGACCTGCACAGTCTTTGGCCCTAGGGGCAGAAGAGATTCTGGTGCTGGCCTGACTTTGCTGTGGGGGAGTGGCAGACCCTGAGCGTGGATCTAGACCATAGGTCTCCAAGTTCCAGACCACAGTCACCTTTCTGTTACAGTTTTATTCTGTGTAAGGATGATATCAGTTGGACAGTTTCCCTTTCTTTAGAATGGGTTCCTGGCCAGGAAATGTCACTTGGTAGAAAGGCTGCAGATTTTTCAAACACTTGGTCAGGGGACAGTCCCACAGATGCTTCATGACCAAGTACCGTTCATTTTTCTCTAAGATGCAGTCACATAAGATAGGATCCAACGTCACCAGATTTCAGTTGTCTGCATCCACCGGACTGTTTCTATTGGCATAGTCAGTGATGATCCTTTGAATCTCACTATCCTCAGGGGTGCACCCCTTCTTGTGCCCAGAGTCCAGGAAGAGCTGGGTCATGCTGGCAGGGACACAGTAGAGGGATTTTATATCTGTAGGGAGATTGGGCTGTTCTCTGCTGCCTTCCTGGACAGTCTGGTGTCTCCAGTCCACAGCCGCAATGATCTCGACTCCTTTCTCAGCTCCTTGTCTCTAGACAATCAACTCCTGCTGCATGTGGTGCAGGAATTTAGAGAACTTTTTATGGCTTGATTTCTTTATATCTAGTTGCTGTCCTTCAGGGCAACAAGAAAATGTGTGACTGCCAAGAGTGTGCTGGTGAACAAAGAGATGTCAGCATTTTGGACTCAGTTCTTCAAAGCATGCAGGAAGCACTGCTGTGACAGTTCATCTATTTGCTCTTGAAGGGGCTTGCCTTGCATCCAAGGAATCCTGCGCCAGGGTCCTGGAGCTGGTGTCTTTAGAGGCTTATGGGGGAGGAACCTTTCCACTCTCCTCTCCCAACAGGGCCAGGCTCCTCGGGTTTCCACGCAGCCCAAGGTCTACTTTCTCTTCGTTTCTATCTGTGGGATCCACTACCAGTGGGGCAACGGCAGGTGGAGAGGACTTGTCTCCAGATTTCCTTAAGTGGTCCCGATAAGTACGGAGCACAGAAAAGCCTTTCCTTTCAGGCTTGAAGCCGGCATCTGAATTGTGGACATGGCCGCCACTCAGATAGCTAGAGCTCTCTGTTCTCAATAGTACCTGATGCAGACCTGTAGGGGGCGCAACTACCCCCTAAAGCACCAAATCTGCTCTTCAGCACTCCAATGCAGACTAGTTTGAGCACTAGAGGTTTTTGTTTGTTTGTTTTGTTTTTGTTTTTTGTGGTTTTTGTTTTTTGTTTTTTTTTGAGTGCCAGAGGCCATGTTATAAAGACTGGTAGAAGATCAGAATAAGAAGACACTGTTGCATACATTTTTTCCCCCAGTTCATATAGAATGGGGTTACCACCACACATATTCACAGTCTCTGCATCCCCTTTGTGAGCATACAACTTCACAACGTCTAGCTCTTCCTTTCCAGGTATCAATTCAGAAACCTGATCTGTTCCAAGGGTGGCAAAAGCAGCTGTCACATTAGCCTGGAGTTTTCTTCCTGTCCGATTCCTTGATGACTGTGTTGGACTTGACCCGAAAGACCTTAGCGAACATGCCTGCTGTAGTAACCGAGGAAAGAGAAGAGCACAGCCGGAAGGGACTGTCAACAAAATGAGGGTGTGGCAGCTTCCCGGCCTTCAACCCTAGAAGGCCTTAGCAGCTGTGCTGAGGACTCCGGGCCAAAAAACAACCAGGTAGGAACCGGAGTGCATAGCTGTGCTGTTGGCCGGTCCTAGTCCCAGAACTGTAATCGACTATTTTTAAAAGGCAAGCAAACCGTGGTTGTGCCTTTTACAAATAAATAGGTCGATGATCAAAACAGAGCATAATGCAACTCAATCTTTTATTCTCATTTCCCACCATGAGTTGCAAGGCTTTTCCACGAGTTTTTCATTCTGTAATCTCCAAACTTCTACACGAGGAGTTTTTGAGTGAGAGGGTATCTGCATTATTATTTGGGCACCTTTTATGTATTTGAACATTAAAATGCAAGCTTGTAGCTTTAATCCCCAGTTTTGTTTTTACAAGCGGTTATTATACAAGTGTCATTTTCAGATGTGCACAAGGCTTAGTCTGTCAGAAGTGGCTCAGGGATTATCAAAATGTAATTATCCCTAACTTTTTAATTTAAAGGAACAGCCAGTATAAGCAAATGAACTTAGACTGTTGAGAAGGTTTTACCTAGGAACAAACTGTGCATTTAAATGCTCAGGCTGGAAGTCTAATGATACTCTGACACTTCTACCTCTCCTGTATGTTTGGATATTATAGCTCTTTAGCCAGAAGAACGAGTCCTCGGAGGTATAGATGTGATTTTTAGATATGATAATATTCAGGCTGGGCAAGAATACACTCTGATAAATGGACATATGCCAGATGCATGGGACACTGGTGTCATGGTGTTGAGCAGTAGGTAGGCTGCAAAAGGAAGAGAAAGCTCTGAGAGAGGAAGGCAGTTTGGAGAAATAGGGCTGTTAAAGGTCCAAAGAACCTGCTTTTCAGAAGATGTGAAAATGGAAATGGTACTCCGGAGGGTGGTTTCCTCCAGCTCGGACAGGGGTCACTTTTCACTGCACCGACCTGGGCGCACTAAGAGGGGACAGATAGAAGAGCCTTGCTGATTTTACGGACTGCACACTGATTTGGAAGCTGGAGAGCCCTGACTTTTCCGCTTTTCAGCTCTGCAGGGTGGCAGGTGGTTTAACTGCTTTAACCTCTCACCTTCCTAACCTAGAGTTAGGATACTATTGTTTCAATAGTTAGCTGCAACGGTGTCTGTTAGAAAACTTGAAATGGCCCACGGGAAAATGCCATGAATGCTTGCTGGTTTTTAATTGTAGCTGTGGTTTTAAAGGTGGTAAGGAGACCCAAGGAAAGGTTCAAGTATCCTGAAGCTAGAAGGGAGAAGAAAGTGTGCTTCATCTAATGACGTATTAGAGACTGTTGGAAGGTGATTTAAGCAAGCCATTCTAATGGCTACAAAATCTGAGCCATGTCAGCCAAATCTGACAGGGATTTTTAATCTCACAGATGAGGTGAGCCAGGAAAAGATGAGGCCCTCAGATGGAAAGATGCAAGAGCCGGTTGGAGAGTGAAAGAGAGAGCAAGCCTAGACCAGATGGGCTTGGTAAAGTGCATGTGGGTAAGGAGGGAGACTAGCCAAGAAACCAGGGAATGAGGAGCATTTGAACTGCACTTCCTTAGGCAATGTGTTCAGTCAGTGCTGCTTTTGCTTGGGCAAAACCCTATACACAAAGAAATAATGCCAAGCAGTCTTTCTACTTTAGCACAGAGTGAAATAATTATGCCAGACTATGTTTCCAACTTCATGTAGAATATGAAGAAAAAGCCTCTAGAGGTGCAATCTTCAAGGCATTCTGTCCCTTCTTCTACACAGAACAAACACTTTGCCCGGTGCAATGACTACTAAGTGTCCAGAGATTTAGGTTTCGTGGATTAGATGAGTGTTTTCTTATCTTTCACCTGTCATTGGTGATGCCCTAAGTCCCTATAACATATGACAAAAGCTTGCTTTTCACAGCTGGTTATAATACTTGGAAGGCAAATGCCAGGAAAGTAGCATATGTTGCTAATATCATATTAAATACAAAACGATAGGCATGGGATATTTTCTGTATGTGAATATCACTGAGAGCAAAAAAGACCATTTGGCATCTGACAGGGTTAAAAAAAGAAGAGTGATGTAGAGATTATGGAGACACACACACACACACACACACACACACACACACACACATCTATGAGACTATAATACTGTGTCTGCCTTTAAAAAGTGGAATTAGTAGATAAGCCATCAATCAGTACATTTTGCTATATTTGGGTTGAATGGTTTTTAATCAGTGACACACTTCTCCAATATTTAAAGGAATGTTGTCATTATTCTGTACTTTGTCCCTTTTCAACTTTGAACTATGCCCTGAAGAATCTCATTCCCTGCTAGGGGGATTGGCATGAGCAGAATTGAGCAGTTGAGTGGGTGATTGTGTGTGTGTGTGTGTGTGAGTGTATGTGTGTGTGAGTGTGAGTGTGAGTGTGAGTGTGTGTGTGTGTGTGTGTGTGTGTGTCTGGAGTAGGGAGAGACTCTGAAACAAATAGAGACTGACGGCGCGGAGCGTATGCAAGTCAGTGGTCAGCACCACTGCAGTGGGTGGAGATCACTTGCAAGAGCTCAGCCTTAAAGCAGAGGTGCTTTCTCGAGGGACTGTTGTGAGCACAGCTAGTGGGCTAGTGGGGAGTGACAATGTGTGTGTCCTCTTCCAGCAAGTGGAAAGCTAAAAGGAAATAGAATCAACACTCTGGAGAAACTTAGTATCTAGCCTTTTTTTTTTTTTTAAAACTAGCCTTTTTTTTTTTTAAACTAGCCTTTTTTTTTAAATTTTGTAAATCCAAATGATGTATTAAGACAATCTTAATCCCTTTAAAAGTCTCTGTCTCTGTGTCAGTCTCTCTCTGTCTCTGTCTCTGTCTTTCTCTCTCTGTGTTTATTTAGTGAAAGGGGAGAGAGAACCAGGGCAGCCATGCTCACAGAAAGTCTGCCATGTGCTAGCTATTACTGATACTGAGCTAATTAAAGACATTGTCTCATTTTAATTCCTCCAGTATAACAGATGAGAGAAGCTTCCATTTCTGACACACAGAAGAAACTACATGCTTTTGTTTCTAAATAGCAAGCACTTTCTGTTAATTTTTTCTATACAGTGTCTTTTTTATGTGGCTCAGGGTAACCATGAGTCAAGGATGACCTTGAGCTCCTGAGTCTCTTGCCTGTACTTCTAAAGGTCTGAACTTGCAGACATGGCCCATCATGACCAGCAGAAACTGGGCTATTGTGTAACTTTTCAAGGTCACACACCATGTGAATGTCAGGGCTTGATAGAAAACAGGCTCTAATGTTCTGATTCTGTAAACAGATGGTCAGAAGTAGTGGCATAGCTTAAAGCCCTTTCTTTGACATTGGAACTAAATAATAAGAAATAGCAAGTGCAATGGCAGTTGGCTTCATCTAGACATGTAAGTAAATTAAAGAGCACCAGAGACATCTTGTATGACCGAATAGACAGTCCTTAGCTGATCAGTTCATGTTGGAGAATCTGTAGCAGTGATGTTTCTGCAGTGGATTTGATTTTCTGTTCTGGCAACTGAGCTTGGTTTTCTTCCAGGAAGCTCCTGGCCCCAACTGACCCACTGCTCTCTGAGTCCTCTGTAGTCATCTTTGTGGGTTGAGACATAGTCTCTCTCTGTAGCCAAATCCCACTCTCAGTTTGAACCTTTGGGCTAGCAAGTTTTTCTTCGAAACTAAGATGTGTGATGCTGGGCAAGTTTCATAGCATTCAGATTTCTTTGTCTTATCTTACCTCCTGCAGTTGGCAAGACTGAATGAATCAACAACTTCAGAATACTTGAAACAATACCTGAAATGTAAATGCAGGACAAGAGTATGTGATCACTTTTTCAGACAAACTTCTATGAAGGACTGCCACAGTTTACTTACTTTGAACTCTACAATTTGTAGGCCTACAGCAGTTGATTTGTTTAATCGTTGTTTGCCATAACCGAGGTCCCTAATACAACGAGCCTACGTTAATTGATGTGACTATTGAAGGCAAGATGGCCAAAGTAATACAGGAAGCTTGGAAAACATGCCTGAAAGTATTAGAATCCATTCTTTCCTTCTACAAGGGCAAATTCACAGATGCTAGCCATACCCAGAGGAGGCACAGTGATGAGTACTCTGGCCCTCTTAGCTGAAGAGGTGGTGATGGCTACCTCAGGCCATGCTCAAGCTCCGGGCAGGGTAGGGGAGCTCATTACAGATCCTTCTCTGATAGCGACTTTTCCAAAGGTAGCTAAATTCTCCAGCTGGGTAGTTGGATGCAATCAAATTCTCTGTGGGAGCATAAGAGGATAAATGACTCACCTCCAGCACACAGGCCAGCAAGATCCATTCAGTTCTAGAGTGACGAGTGTAAAATTTTAATGCAGCAGATTTTAGTATTTATATCTACATTTCAGAGGAGATAGCAGGAATGACATAAAGTCTATCAAAACAAAATTTCCATTTTAATATACATTTCAAAGTGCAAAATACTGTTTTTGACCCCTAAGAATGAGATCCTTCAAGGGATACTCTTTCACACATGCTCTGAAATTGAGCCAGGAGCTTAATTTTCTTCACACAGGCAATACTCTTTCAGAAAATTACTGCATTACAGGATAAAAACCCTCTAAAGATTTAGACTAGAACTTAATATTGGTAGCACCATTTTTCTTTTTTTTTCCCACAAGACTTAAAAAGTATAAGAACTTTTAGACTGCTATCTCCAAAAATGTAGTAACTGTGAAACTGAAGTTCCCCCATCTAGTGAGTTGATAGTGAGTTTTTTTATGATATGTCAAACATTCCCCTGTTCTTACTGCTTTATAAAATACTTCTTAGATGGGAGCCCTCCCTTAAAAATAAGGCCACACTGTCCTTTTAAAAACTTGATAAACCCAAATTTTTAATATGACTGAAAATTAGATTCTTTTATTTACTTGGTGATGAAATCGGGTGTCTACAGTCTGTTTGGAATAATTTCCACTCTGCTCCCCCAAATGTCATTGGAAATCATAAGGGCTAAAGGTGAGTATTTTGTGGTATGGCTGAATTTCAACAGATGTTTATGGTGTGAGATATGACACAATCATATCATTACAAAATTGATGCTCTCCAGTTCCTGTCACTGTATAGGGGATCTGCTTGTATACCCTCTGCCCTGTCACCCACCTGGAATGTCCTTTCTGCTCACATTAACATACATTATTTCCTTACTAGGTAGTGTAGTTACTGCTGCCTCTGAGAGACAAGATCTTGGGTTCAGACTCTAGTATAGAGGACCTGACCTAAGGTTGAACTCAAGTTAACCAACAAGCTAGCACCATGCTTCAGTTTCCAGGTTACTCCCAAATAAGACCAGTTTCCAGGTTAATCTCTCTAACAAGACTGCCCCTGGCTCTTCACTTCCTAACAACCACCAGTCCTGAGGAAAGCAGAGATTAAGTTTATGGTTTGGCTCTCAGCACCAACCAATTTATGTTAAGGGCGATACAATTCTGTAATGCTCCCTCACCCATCAAATATGTGCCAGGCTATAAACCCCCTTCTTGTTTGCTTACCTACATAAATAAGTGCTTAAATTTGGGCTCTGGAATATACCCTCCAGTTCTGCTGCCAGAGACACCCAACATCAAGCTTGAGTAAAGACCCTAGTGCAGTTGCAGTCCTTGGTGGTCTTTTGGGGTTCATAAAATGGGCACAATACCTCCATCCATTCTCCACCTTTCTCTCCTATCTTATCATAAGAGCCAAAGTTAACTTGTAAGCTGCTCTTAAATCATAAGAATTGAAGTTAACCTGTAAGCCCCACCTGCCCAAGGACTTCCTGGAATGCTGGGAGCTATAGTTTCTGAAAATTAACAAATCCACGTGGAAAATATGGTGGCCCTATGGTTTTGAGGTTTAGAAACCCCTATAATCTTTGCTTTCTTATTCCTCTCTGGGAAACCAGGGGTGGACCTTAGGAGAGTTTATTTTTCTTGTCAGTACTTAATTAAAGCTTGCTTCAAATTTCCCACAAAATTGTAGAACTGGGTTTTCTCTTGTGACTCTCAGGATTAACAATAGCAGGCATCTTTGCCTTGCTTACCATTGTCCACACTCTTCAGACAGGAAAGTCCTAAGGAAGCAAGCACTGATAATCTTATGCGTGGCCATATCTGCAGGGCCAAGAGTAGAGTTGAATGCTCAGCAGATATTTAGCAAATATTCAGCAAATGTAGAATGAGTTAAAAATCTTTTATGTATGATTTTTCATTCATGAGAAGGACTGGCTTTCTGGGCATAAATACATTTCAAACAAAATAACGAAGCCACCCTTAGTAGATGCATATGAAGAACAAATAATTTTTGAGCTATTCTAGGAATTTCAGAGACTATTATGATCTTTAAACACTTATTAACTTTGTGTGTGTGTGTGTGTGTGTGTGTGTGTATGTGTGTGTGTGTTGCTCACTTGTGAATGCCAGGGTGCACTGATGGAGGGCAGTTAGCATCTTGAGGAGTTCAGTTCTTTTCTTCCACCATGTGAAATCTGGACACCATCAGGCTTGGCCTTAGGTGCCTTTGCCCACTGAGCCATATTGATGTCTCCACCATGCTGCTCTTAATCATGTCCTTCCTTAGGTCCCTTCACCTTGCTATTTCAGAAACAGCTCTGTCAGACTCTACTTAATTCTTTTCATCCCTGTGAAGGAATCTGTCTTTGAGGGATGACTTCTTTCCTTCATTGTCTTCTCTGTTACTGATGTCAATGAAAACAACACAACTCTCCCTCAAAGGGGAGAAGAGATAGATTTTTTGGGGGGGGGCACTAAATATGAATGGTCATGTCCTGAGGATGCAGATTTAGGTTATTCTAATTTCCACATTCCAATGTAGTAACGGTTTGAAGGTTTTATTGTGTTTTGGGAAACATTATAAAAGGAGGTCGGCTTGCCAACTCTCCACAGCAATGTCCAAACACGCTCCCACGAGCTCCTGCCACCAAATCTCTGGAGCTGCTGGTCTTTAGGCTGGCAAACACTCCAGCCCTATGGGGCCATAGGGCCTCCGCTGGGCCATCTCACTCTGCCATCCCTCTGTTAGCCATCTCTCGGGCAGGGGACCCCGAGTTCCTCTTGCTACCATGCAAAACAAAACCCCACACTCTCCACGATCTGCCTCTTCACCACCTAATTACCTGGTAGAATCATGACTCCTAATGCTTAATTAGTTAGCCAATTAGATTTGTGTATAATTAAAATCACAATTGACAAGATGCCAATACAGTAATTTAAGAGCCAATTGATAATGAAAAAGCTTTATCCCAATATTTCTAACCTTATAAAAACTTAGCTATTTGTGGCTAGTAAATGCCACACAGGTCCAGGTCCGAAGCCATCTCTGTTCCCCCATCTCTCTGTTTTTGTTTGTTTGTTTTTTTTTTGAATAGCAACTGAACTTTTCAGATATATTAGTGGATACATTCTGTAGATTGGTTGTAGTAAAGTGGGGAAATGTCAACTCTGAGCCCTAGGTGCTATCTGATATCATTCTTAACCCTTCAGACAATGAATGGGGGGGGGTAAAAGTCTGTTCATACATTCCAAAAGGTTTACCTATTGGTCACAAGGATGCTAGGTCTCTTACAAAGGAGGGTTAAGAGTTAACGAATGGCAGCTAAGAGTGGCTACAAATTCCCCAGGATAATTTGGCTTGTACTTCCAATATTCCAAACTCTCTACATCATTGTTCGAGTCAGTTAGCTGGTCTTGCAGAAGGTTCAGTGGAAGGTTCTTTCCACATATGCCAATTACACTGGGTCTTGCGCTCTTCCTTCTGAACTGCATCTCTTAAAAGTTTTATTTTTGCATATCGACAAAACTGTGTTATAATGATTTTTTTCATAAAGTGTTGTAATGAAAAAATTCTAAATGTGAAAAGCAATGATTTTTTTTCCTGTATGTGCGCGTGTGCAGATAGGTGATCCTAATAATGATACAATTGTTCTCACTTAGCTACTCAGATCAGCAAGACGAAAAAGAGAGCTCAAACAACATCGGCTTGAACAAGATAAGGGTGTATTTTCTAAGGTAATGAGATGCCCGGTTGTTGCCTACCTTGTAGGCTTGGGCTGTCCGGGAAAAGACTTCTGTTAATCATTCCAGTCCTTTCCTCAGGGTGAAAATGAGAAAGTAAGGTGTGCAGAACAGCAAAGGTCATTACACCAGCTAGACAAATTCTCTTTTTCTGGAGCTTTATTAGAAGCTCCAACCATAAATTCTTCTTTTATGCCATTACTTTGTTCTGTGTCTCGGGCCACTCCCATCTGCCACGAGATTGGGAAATGTTGGTAATGTTTTATTCCCTTGTGAGTATGTGGATGCTACCAAGACAAGTACAGCTGTGCTAGCTGGGAAGTTAATACTGTGTAAGCAACCATCCGCTTAGTTTTCATTTGCCTCTTCTTTCTTTTAAAAGCATTTTTTATTTTGTGTATATAATGTCTTGCCTGCATGTATGACTGCGTACCACATATAAGACTCATCAGTGTCCTTGGAATCCAGAAGATGGTGTTTGAGCCCCTGGAACTGGTGTTACAAACAGTTGTGAATCATCACTAGGGTACTGGAATAGAACCTGGGTTCTCTTGGCCACTGAGCCACCTTTCCACACCTTATTTGCCTTTTACACAGAACTGAAATTGATCAAGCCATATCATCTAATAAAATAGTGTTGAGGGGGCTGGAGAAATGGCTCACTAGTTAAAAACACTAGTTGCTCTTCTAGAGGACTCAAGTTCAATTCCTTGCAACTATATGTTTGTAAATCTAGTTCTAAAACCCCTTATGGCCGATACAGACACTAGGCATGAATGTGCTACATAGAGATAAATGCATTTAGGTAAAAACACTCAGACACACAAAATAAAAATAAATAAAAATTCAAAAAATAAAAAACTACTGTTGAGAAATTACCTGTATAAAACTGCAATTCAATTCTTTGAAAGCATGTAAATAAAATTATTTTACAATATAGTACAGTCGTTAAATGTATATTAAAGAAAAGAAAATATGCTAAGTTCCATATTATAGAATTATGGTTGCTTAGAGCTATTTCTGCTGGGATGAAACACCATGACCAAAGCAAGTTGGAGATGAAAGGGCTTATTTAGCTCATGCTTCCACATCATAGCTCATCATCAAAGGAAGTCAGGCTCGGAACTCAAGTAGGACAGGAACCTGGAACCTGGATGCAGGGGCCGGTGCAGAGGCCACGGAGGGGTATTGCTTAATCACTTGCTCCCCACAGCTTCTCAGCCTCCTTTCTTATAGAACTCAAGACCATCACCCCAGGGGTAGGACCACCCACAATGGTTGGAACCTCTCACATCAATCATTAATTAAGAAAAATGCCCTTCCGGCTTGGAATTACAGCCTCAATTTATGGAGGTCTTTTATCAATTGAGGCTTCCTCCTCTCTGAAAACTTAAGCTTGGGACAAACTGACACAAAACTAGCCAACACAATGTTAATATTCTGTCTGCTGAAAGATTGTCCATGAAATGTTCTAAATGTCAGAAAAAATTTTAAATTGTAGTTTATAGTAATTCTAGATGATCAAATAGATCATAAAGATTACAACATTCAGTGAAAGATTATACAATAATTATTTTGATAATATGAATTAAGGTATTCTTGTTTATAATTAAAAACAAAGCTATCATCATCATTATTTATTTGATGCATATAGGTGTTTTGCCTGCATGTATGTCTGTGTGCTGTATTCAGGGCTGACATCTAAAGATGCCAGAAGAGGGCATCGGGAGTCCTTTACAGACATGAACTGCCATGTGGAACTGAACTCAGGTCCTCTGCAAGAGCAGCCAATGTTCTTATCTCTCCATCCCCTAAAATTAATATTTTATAAAATCTGTCACATTACAGTTAATGATTGTATTTTTCTAAACATCAATAGTTTGGAATATTCAGAGCCTGTTTGTTTGGCAAAATGGCATGTCTTCCAAACAATGAGCTCTGTATTTATAAATTTTATTGGTTCATTTGGGATCATTATTGTTGAGAAATTTTAATATTTCCTATTTCAGAATGCAATTTTTTAAAATTTAAAATTTAAATTTAATTTCAAATCATAATAGTTAATAAAATACATTGGGCAGTTATGATATATTATTCTTAGGAACGTCTTTAAGGTATTTAATTTCTTTTATTATGAGTTAGGAAATGGCTTTAGGATTTTCATCATACATGCTATAAAATAGTGACTGGAGTAAGAGAAATTGAATTCCCAAAGAAATGACACACTTTAATTTTTAAAGTGGTGTCTATGATCAGACAATTATGAGTCCCAGTAAAAGGGAATCATAGTATTCCTCAATTCTGAGGGAAGAGAAATCTTACCAAGTTTTTTTTGTTATTTTATTTATTTACATTTCAAATATTATCCCCCTTCTCAAGTTTGTACAATATGCTATTGTTCATAGCAACACAGTTGTCAGAATTTTTTTCTTTTAAGTAATATAAAGAACTGTTTTAGTTTTTACAGTTTGTACTTTAGAAAACTAATTGCAAGTGCACTGATAGTTTTGATTAAGTCAGGCTCAGGGACACAACTATGACTTATATATTGTTCATATTCAAGACTGACTGTATGTAGAAAAATGAAAATAGACCCATATTTGTCACCTTGCACAAAGCTCAAGTCAAAGTGAATCAAGGACTTCTACCAAAAATCCAAACAACACCATCAAAAAATGGGGTATAGAAATAAACCGAGAATTTATAGCAGATGAATCTCGAATGGCTGAGAAGCACCTAAAGAAGTGTTCAAAGTCCCAAGTGATCAGAAAAATGCAAATTGAAATGACCCTGAGGTTCCACCTTACACCCATTAGAATGGTTAAGATCAAAACCTCAGGTGACAATACATGTTGGTGAGTATGTGGAGAAAGAGAAACACTCTATTGCTGGTGGGACTGCAAATTGATACAATCACTCTGGAAATCAATCTGGAGGTTCATCAAAAAATTGGAAATAGGTTTACCTGAAGACTCAGCAATACCACTCATGGTAATATACCCAAAAGATGCTCCACCATGCTACAGTGGCACATGTTCCTCTACGGTCATAGCTGTCTTATTTGTGATAGCCAGAAGCTGGAAACAACCCAGATGTTCCACAACAGAAGAATGGATACAGAAAATGTGGTTCATTTACACAATGGAATACTACTCAGCTATTATTATTATTATTATTTTTGGATTTGGTTTTTTTCAAGACAGGGTTTCTCTGTATAGTCCTGGAGCTCACTCTAAAGAACAGGCTGCCTCAAACTCAGAAATCTGCCTGCCTCTGCCTTCCAGGAATGCTGGGAATACAGGCGTGCGCCACCACTGCCCGGCCACTACCCAGGATGAATGAGGATATCCTGAGTTTTTCAGGCAAATGCATGGAACTAGAAAATATCATCCTGAGTGAGGTAACTCAGATCCAAAAGGACATGCATGGTATGTACTCACTAATAAGTGGATATTAGCCGAAAAAAAAACATGTACAGAACACCCAAGATACAGTCCATTGAAGTCAAAATGGTCAGCAAGCTGAAGTTCCCAAGTGAGAACACCTCAGTCCCATTTGGGAGGGAGAAGAAAGCAATCATAAGTGGGGAGGGAGGGAGGGATCTGGGAGGGAAAGTGGATGGGGTCAGGGGTGAGGAGAGGGGAACCTGATCTGGCACTGGTTGAGGGGAAAGTCCTGATGGTCAGCAGAAATAATAGAAACAGGCAATCTCAGGACATTGGGGGTACCCTACAGAATGCACCAGAGACCTGGGAGGTGAGTGAGGGACTCTCAGGAATCTAAGGGAAGGACCTTAAATGAAATGCCTGACAGTAGGGAGAGGGAACTTATAGAGCCCACCTCAGCAGGAAGACAGGGTATCAAGAGAGGAAGGGGGTTGCCATCCATCCCACAGTCAAAATTCTGACCCATAATTGTTCCTGTCTGAAAGAACTGCAGGGATGGAAATGAAGAGGAGCTTGAGGAAAAGAAAATCCAGCAACAGGCCCAAAGTGGGATCCAGCTCAAGGGGAGGTCCCAAGGCCTGACACTATTACTGAGGATATGGAGCACTCACAAAAATGGACCTATCATGGCTGCCCTTCAAAAGACCCGACAAGCAGCTGAAAGAGTCAGATGCAGATATTTGTACCCAACCAATGGACAGAAGCTGCTGACCCCTGTGATTGAATTAGCAAAAGGCGGGAAGAAGCTGAAGAAGAGGGTGACCCTGTAAGGCGGGAAGAAGCTGAAGAAGAGGGTGACCCTGTAGAAGGACCAGCAGTCTCAATTAACCTGGACCCCTGACACTGCACCACCATCCAGGCAGCACACACCAGCCGATACGAGGCCCCCAACACACATACAGCAGAGGACTGCCGGGTCTGGGTTCAGTCAGAGAAGATGCACCTCACCCTCAAGAGACTGAAGGCCCCAGGGAGCTTAGAGGTCTAGTTGGTTGGTTGTGGGTGGTGGGGACATCCTTGTGGTGACAGGGGTGTAGGGAGGAGGTATGGGATGTGGAACAGTCAGAGGGTAGATGGGGGGGGGATATAATCTGGAATGAATAAATAAATAAATAAGAAAGAAAAATGTTCCATTTACAAACTAAAATCTAAAAAAGTAAAAAGAAAAAAAGAAACATCTTATGGGGACATGGACACTAAGATATTCCTTTTCTTTATGATTAAGGGATTAAGTTTTAGTTTTCTCAAGCTGTTGCATCAAACTACCATAAGCCAGGTGCCTTATAAACATTTACTTCCTTCATTTTTAGAGGTTGAGGCATCTAAGATCAAAGGTCTCTAGTGTCTGGTGGGGGGCATCTTGTGTTTTCGCTTATTTTCATCTCACTGTGCTGATGCAGCAGTGAGCAGGGGCGTTCTCTGTTATTTTACAAGAACATTAAATCTATTTATAGGGCTCTGCCCTCATGACATAATCACATCATAAAAGCTCCATCTCCTAATACCAGTACTATGTGGATTAGTATTTCAACATAAGAATTTAAGTCTCTGCTGGATATTTGAAGTATGTGCTGTGGAAGCCTGGAAGAAGGCAACTTGATGCCAAAGAAATTCAAGGAGGTTCAACTCAGATGGGCAGATAGTTAATGAGATACAAAAAGGACTAGAAAGGCAGAGGGAAAGCTGTGGATCACTGGAGATATGTTTAGAAGCAGAGTTGGGGAAGAAGTGGGTAGCAGCTTGCTGGGCTTTGCATGCTGGGTAAAGACTTTGGATTTCACTGGTAGGGAGTGAAGTGCTCACAGAGATTTCAAGCAGCATAGTAAAATGTGTGGATTGAATTGTAATGGTTGTGACACTCATGACAAATTAAGGGTGTATAGCAGTTGTTGGTAGGAGCCCACCAGGAAGCTTTCATAGGTACCACAGAAGAGGAGGTGATCAAGATACAAATAAGACAGTGGCTTTGGGAACTATCTTGGTTTCTTTTCTTGTTGCTGTGATAAAATACCCCGGAGAAAGTAACTTCAAGGAGAAAGGGTTTATTTGGCTTACAATTTGAGATTGCAGTTGGCCATGGCAGTTGCTCCATGAAGCAGGAGCTTGAGGGGACTGTTCACACTGTATCTACAGTCAAGATGCAGAGAACAATGGATGCTTTTGCTCAGTTAACTTTCATATATAAGGTCCAGGATCCCAGGGCAGAGAATGGCGCCACCCATAGTGGACAAGTCTTCCCATCTCAGTCAACAACTCGATTGAGAGAGTCTCACTGGTGGGCACATCCAGACGCTAACCTCATCTAGATCATCCCTGAGAGATATGCCTGGGGACTCACCTTCTGTAGAGTTCTATACTCTATGAAGTTGTCAGTGTACATTAACATCACAGGAAGCATTGCTCTTGGGTTTACTTATTTGTTTATGTAAATGTGTGTTTGTACCTGAGAGTCGTGACCATGGAGTTGAGTATAAATGATGTTTCTAGCTTGGGAACTGATATAGTTATTATTTAATGAAATTAAGCCTATAGGAAGGAGGGACTGGAGAGAGGGCACGTATGGTGCTGCATGGACCTGCTGTGCTGCATGAGAACATGAGTTTGGATTCCTAACACTCATATAAAAGGTGGGAGCTTCAGCTTGCGGAGGGAAAGCGGGTAAGAAAACTCTAGAAGGTGGAGTTTTGCTAAAGAAAGTGGGTCACTGGAGGCAGGCCCTGTAGTTCAGGAGGCAGGTCTCAGTCTGGCTCTACTTTCTACAAGAGTAGCCAGTGCTCTTAACTGCTGAGCCAGCTCTCCAGCCTCTCAGCTAATCTTCTCTTAGTACTCATGTGGATTGCTTCCAACCACACACTCACAACTGCCCACTGTTTTTCTCATGCCTGTTCTGTCCCTAAAGCCTGCAGATGTCAAAGACCAAAACAACTTTCTTCATATAGAGGCTGCAGAGAAGTGCTTTTCCAGGCCCTGCGGAATTTCCATGAATAACATTTTCTCTATTCTCTCTCGGGTATTTTGGATCAAAGAGATACTGGCTGTTTATCCCTTAATATATCCTCAAGTGTAGAATGGTATTCAGGATATCAGGTACTATTCCAGTTCAAAGAACACAGTATCCTCAATGGAGAAACAGACAAACATACAGAGATAGCAAATACAAATCAGTAAGGTAGATTCTGATATGTTTTTAATTAATGTAGTTGATAAGCATTTTCAAAGAGCTTAATCCCTGTTTGCAAGAAGGGATATAAAGCAGCCACTCTCTCACATTTCTGAAAGATCATTTAACTAGGTCTTCTACATCCTACACTCAAAAGAGCACTGTAGAATTTTCCCAGTTCTGGCTGTCACCGTGGATTGGACTCATTGTCACTATGTTCAAGACAGAAAACATGTCAGTGAAGTGAGGCCAGTTTATCAACAAAGGCCACACCATGGCCACTTTATGGACACAGATCCTGACAAAACGATTCTCAAGTTGCCAAGTGGGTTAAAGGCAGTCAAAACAATGGTGACAGTCAACAGAGACAGATGTCATCATGTGCCACGAGGATGTGGGCGCTGTGGAGCAGAACCATCGAGGCATGCTTTGGAAAACAGAGCGTACTGCATGTTGCAACCAACTATTTATATTATACAGGGAGAAACATTTTTGCAACATTTTCTATTTTGGACCTTACATTTCTCCGTGATATATTTGGGTATATGGTAAGATTGTAGAAACTCAAAATTCTGCAGTGGGAAGTTTTGTTGGGTTTTTAGTCCTTATGTTAGTAGGTAATATAATTAAATGGGTAGAAACTCATAATTTTCCAGGTCACTGAAGGAGACATTTTGTTAAATGACTATTTCATTTAAAGGGTATATTATTTCTTACTAATTCATTTGCAAAGAAGTTATGTATACCTTATGGTTGTTCTCCCATTTTCTATCTGTCTTACATTCAGGTGTAATTCTAAGAATTTGCAGAATAGAGAAATTAGGTTATTTATATTCCTGTGTCTTGGATTCATTATAAGATCAATGTGATGATGACCTGGTTGGTTTCTGTCAGCTTGACACAAACCTATCATTATCTGGGAAGACAACCCTCAATTGAGAGCATACCTCCAGCTTGCCTGTGGAGTAGGGTGTTTCCTTGATAAATGACTGATGTAGGAGGGTCTAGCTTGCTGAAGGTGCTACCACCACTGGGCAGGTTGTCCTGGGTTATATAAGAAAGTGGGCTGAGCCAGCCATGAGGAGAAAGCCTGCAAGCAGCACTCTGCCATACTCTGGCCTCAGTTCCTGCTGTCAGGTGCCTGCTCTGAGTCCCTGCCCCTATTTCCCTTTTAGTTTGAATATAAACTATAAGCTGAAAATCCCTTCCCTCCACAGCTTGCTGTTGGTCAAGGTATATAATTGCAGCAATAGAAATGCAAGCTAGGACACATTATTAAGAACGTAGTGGCAGAGCCAGAGGCAGGTTAATTTCTGTGAACATGAGGCTGGCCAGATCAGCAAAACTACACAGTGCAACCCTTTCTCCAACAACAACCACAACCACAACAATAGCAACAACAACCACACAGACAACCACATACACACACACACACACACACACACACACACACACACACACACACACACCTCACACCTCAAAGCCCCAAATAAACAAAATAACATAGATTGGTGTATATAGCCACTATGACTTTATATAGGCTGAGGCTCTCTCCCACTTAGCCTTTTGCCTCAGCCCACCAACACAATATAGAAATTCCACAAAATATTCATATTCTGGTTCTGAAGAAACTTGATATATAAGAATGATTTAATTTTAGAACAATAAAAATTGTCCTAAACCTATTTCTACAATTTTCTTTAAAATGGAGTTAGAAGCCAAACTTCCCTTCATGCCTCATAGGCAAAAGGCAGGCAAACAAATTTTGTTGACCATACTATCTTTTAGTGCATATTGGCCAAGCACCCAACTGTATTTTACTTTTTGTGGGTCCTTCCTTTTCTTATTCTTTAGAAAGCATTTTCTTTTTGCTCAATACATTTGTGTTTTACATATATGATTGTAAGTAGTCCAATGTAATGAATTTAGTGACATCTCAGAAATTATATTATTTAACAATTTACAAAAATATGCATATTTTTCTGCCAGTTTACCAATGTTTCATTGTCGCATAATTTAAAAAAATATTTGCAAGTTAATTATGCATAATAATGGGTTTTATTAGGATATCTTCATGCATGTACAGAGTGTAAGCCAATCACATCCATCCTTATTACCTTATCTGATTTTTCTCCCACTCCCATCAATCCACTTTTTCTTCTCAATTACACTAGATCCCCCCCATATATATATATATATATATATATTAAACAGAAACATCTATACCTTGGCTTACAATTTTTCAGTTAGTAGAAAGTGTAAGAAATCAAAAGTATGTCTTTCAAACTGAATTTGTCTTATTTGTGTTTATAACTAAAAAAAGTCTAATTAATAAAATAATTGTTTATGTCCAATCAGAGTGGGATCCCGGGTGTCCATGGCTAACAAAATGCTCTGGTGCCGGAAATAAACGGTCCAGACTGTGGAGAGCTGAAGCCTGTTTCCTTAATGCTTCAGATAATCCCTAGAGTACTTATAATTCCTCACAGAATGCTTGAACGTAAGTTTACATGATTCACTATTAGCATTTAGCAAACTCAAAATTCACCTTTATGTATGTGGCTTTCTGGAATTTAAAGAAAAATATTTTCGATCTGTGATTGGCTGAATCTGTGAACCCACACATTGGAGGACCAACCGAGCTTAGTCATCATTTTTTCCTTTATCTTGAAGAAAACTCATAAACTCTTACCAAGCTATCTCTTAGTGATTTATTTATCAGACTATATAAATTCACTAATGTGGATATCATTAAGAACATTTTTCAAAGTGGCTTGCCTGACACGTTCTGTTCTCTTGTTCACGGAGCCTCTTCTCTGTGATTAGAGCAGCAGGTGTGCTCTGTATCCCTCCAGGCTTGGGTTTCCGCTAATTTGAGATCTAAGACTGCCGAGACCTATCCACTTGGAGATCCTAGAGTGTGCATTGCCTAGGTGGACTGTGGGCATGCTGCAAGGCCCCCAGAGGAGTCAGTGACTTAATAATCATGAGCTAATTAAGAGCCTAAATATTCACATGAGTCAAGTTGTGTCTTCCAAGGAGTATTTGATGTGGAAATCACAGCTCTGCACATTCTATAAATACTAAAATTATCAATATTCTACCCAAAGTAGAAAATTATTGTAGCAGAATACTGTGAAATTTTTATTTATTGATTTTTTAAAAAAAATCATATATGTGTACTCTATTTCCAACATTTCCTTACTGTCTCCCCTCTCCAGCTCCTCCATGCTTCCAATTCTCTATAGAAAGTATGACACCCCCCCCCCCCCGTGTGTGTGTGTGTGTGTGTGTTGTGATGTGTCATGTGTGTGGGGTGTGTGTGTGGTATGTGGTGTGTATGTATGTAAATACAACCTGCTGAATCCATTAAGTATAACCAATTACAAGGCTCATCTCTGGAGAAGACTAACTCTCCCTCTCTCAGCAGTAATTAACTGCCTGTAGCTCTTTATCTAGGGACGTGGCCCATGAGACTTTCCTCATCCACACTGGTATGTCAACTGGCATTAAGATTGCCCAGGTCTTGTTTAGGTAGCCATACGGTTGAGATTTTATGGGTATAGCTCCCTGTCATAAAATGGAAGACACAATTATATGGCAGATGGCCTGGTTCTCTGGTTCTTACAACCATTTTGTCCCCTTTTCCTTGATGTTCCATGATTCCTAAGAATAAGTAGGGCTTGTGTTGTAGACATATTAACTAGGGCGATGAACCAGCCACCCCACCATGAGTTATTTTCTGCATTTTGATAAGTTGTGGCCTCCATTTCCTGAAAAATGATGTTTCTTTGATGAGTGGTGAGAGCTACACTTATCAGGCTTGTCTGGAGCACAGGCTGTGTAGACCTGGTTGGCCTTGGAAGTTGAGTACAGTGTTGACAGGATAAGGTTGGTAGGAACAGGAGTAATGCTGTGATATTTTGAAATGTGGCCAATTTCAGCTCTTCTGGTGAATTTATATTTATGACTTCCACAGAAGCCTGAAGGTCAGATGTGTATACCCAGTCATAATATAGGGTAAGTGCTCACAAGAACAATAAGTGTTGGTAGAGAGGGCACACATGAGCTCTTATGAAGAAAGTGAGCTTTAGGAAATACAAGTTGACTAGGCATAGAAGGAGGGGTGAATACTGGCACATTCGTGAACACTTCAGCCAAGGAAATTTTCCTTTCTGATTGGACTCAGAATCTTAAATGCTACTGGTTGAAAATATGAACATCAATTCATGGTTTCAGCTTTCCTCTTTCATGTGATTAAAGTGAATTAATGCCTGGAAGTTAATTGTGCTGATAGTGGCACAATTTGTGAACAGTAGCGAAGGCCAAAGAGTTATACAGTTCATATGGGTGAATTGTACAACATACAATTACATCTTAATGAATCTGTTTTGTCTTTAAAAATAATAAAAAAAAACCCTTCCCAGAAAACCAAACAACCCTATTAAAAAATGGGGTACAGGGTTAAACAAAGAATTCTCACCTGAAGAACTTCGGATGGCGGAGAAGTTCAATGCTTAAAAAATGCTCAACTTCATTAGTCATTAGGGAAATGCAAATCAAAACAACCCTAAGATTTCATCTTACACCAGTCAGAATGGCTAAGATTAAAAATTCAGGAGACAGCAGGTGTTGGAGAGGGTGTGGAGAAAGAGGAACACTCCTCCACTGCTGGTGGGGTTGCAAATTGGTACAACCACTCTGGAAATCAGTCTGGTGGTTCCTCCGAAAACTGGGCACCTCACTTCCAGAAGATCCTGCTATACCACTCCTGGGCATATACCCAGAAGACTCCCCACCATGTAATAAGGATACATGTTCTACTATGTTCATAGCAGCCCTATTTATAATTGCCAGAAGCTGGAAAGAACCCAGGTATCCCTCAACAGAAAAGTGGATGCAAAAAAATGTGGTATATCTACACAATGGAGTACTATTCAGCCATTAGAAACAATGAATTCATGAAATTCTTAGGCAAATGGATGGAGCTAGAGAATATCATACTAAGTGAGGTAACCCAGACTCAAAAGGTGAATCATGGTATGCACTCACTAATAAGTGGATATTAACCTAGAAAACTGGAATACCCAAAACATAATCCACACATCAAATGAGGTACAAGAAGAAAGGAGGAGTGGCCCCTGGTTCTGGAAAGACTCAGTGAAACAGTATTCGGCAAAACCAGAACGGGGAAGTGGGAAGGGGTGGGTGGGAGGACAGGGGAAAAGAAGGGGGCTTACGGGACTTTCGGGGAGTGGGGGGACTAGAAAAGGGAAATCATTTGAAATGTAAATAAATTATATCGAATAAAAAAATAAAAAAAACCCTTCCATAGAAGGTACGATATTATTGTTTCAGCTGAAAAACATATGTGTAAGGAAGAAAGCTTGACTCTTGTGACTTTATCACATAAAAAATGGTAATTATATTTTAAGCCAGGTGTGGTATAACTCTATATGTTTGTAATTCTAGCACTCTAGATGTTAATACAGGAGGATTGCAAGTTTGGGTCCAACTTGAGCTATATAGTGAAAACTTGTCTCAAGTAACAACAACAACAACAACAACAACAAAAGCCTAGTATGTTTATGTATTTTAGCTTTTAAATGCTTTAGATTTTCCTTCTGCTTGGTGTCAGGCTGTACTGTGTGACTGTCATGATTCTGCCTTTAAGGAGTGCTGTGATTTTGAGTGTTCATCTTCATACCTGCTAAACAATCCCTAGAGTGCCATTTGACTTTAAATCTCCAGGCTGACTCTTGTATATAAGGTGATAATCCTCTGATTTCTGATATTTGAAAATAGTACCCCATTGGATTTAAAACACAAAATAAACATTTAAAATATTTCTATGCTCTTATTATCATCTAAATTGTGAAGCCCATTTCTTATTTATCCCATAGTCTTTGAGAAACTCAAGACTGGCTGTTAAATAGCTCTTCTAATTAGTACGAACTGTTATAGCATTTAAAATCCATGTCCTGCCTTTGATAAAAATCAAAATTAGAGTGAATAATATGCCTTGGTTGAGCATTAGCATGCAGACCATGCAGCAGCAAAGATGGGTTTAGGTGCCGAGAATAAAGCAGAAGCCAGCACGTTCTGACAGCTGTGAGAAACACAAAAAATATTAATGGCGGCAGTTAGAGAGTCAGCCGGAGAATAGCAATGCACAGGTGCATTTTCCCCAGTGCATGGAATTTTTCTTTAGTATTCATGATAAGTTTCCAATAACTTCATCTTTACACACAAATTAGAAAGCAGTTCAGATTTATTAGATTGGCTGAGCAATTGCCCAGGACAGCTAAAAGAACAATGCCCACAGGGGCATATGTATTTATAATGAAGTAGTCTTCTATGATAATGTCTTAAATATCACCACAATGCCATCTTTATTTTCTGATAAAGTCATCATCGCAAGAGGTTTAAGATTCTCTTAATTTTATTCTTAAGATCTCATCTAGGTAGAATGAAAAATTACACTGTAATTCTGCTTGCTTCAGTATATTATCCTTTAATGGAAATTTCCATTATTTATCCTTCAATATTTTGACATTAGAGGCAAAAGTATCACCTTGTTTTAGAGTAACTAAGTGGAAAACTTTTTATACCAATAGGGAGACCCACCACTCCAGAGAATACATTATGTAGAAATAGAAAGCAAGACTTTTCTCTTCAGTGCATTTGAGCACATAGTTACACTGAATCTCTGCACATGCTCCAGAAACTCAAGCAAGCTGACACTCACACACTCTCTTCTGAGTGTTATGCGAAGGCCCAAGACACTGTGTACAAATGAGGTTTTAGAGATGCCAACTATCTCTTAAGTTCATTGTCAGTAAACAATGTGACATATTTAGTTCTTGGATGTCTACAGAAAAGTCTTCCTTATTTTCAAACTTCCAACTTAAGCACTGCAAGAAAAATAATCCAAGTAGTGTCACAGTGTCACTGACACATGAAGAACAGAATCCAGTAAAATCACTAAAGACCCTTTCTATTCATAACCCAGAATGAACACTTATATGGTGGTTTCCACAAATATATACAAGTGCCTTAGGATATGTGATCTGTCTGTCTGTCTGTCTCTATCTATCTATCTATCTATCTATCTATCTATCTATCTATCTATCTATCTATCTTCTATCTATTTAATTTATGGACGTGTTTATGTGTGCCACCATATATGTATGGAGGTTAGAGAACAAGTTGAGGAAGTCAGTTCTTCCCTTACATCTTGTGAACCCTGGGTATCAGACTAAGGTCTTCAGCTTTGGTAGCAAGTTGATTATCTGCTGAGTCATTGTCCTGGCACCAGAACATGTATCCAAATGTCTCAGGCTATATATCAAAACTTTTTTTATGATTTATATTAAAATCTAAATGAACTCTAATATTTAATTTAGTTCTGTTTCTGTTGAGACTTAAATATATCTAAAAGATCCTGTTTGAAGGGGCTGGAGAGATACTCAGGCATTAAGAACACCTACTGCTCTTGCAGAGGACCTAAGTTTAGTTACTAGCACCCACCTAGTGTTCATAACTACCTATAGTTCCAGTCTAGGGGTTAGATACCCTCGTATATTCTTTTTTGACACCATGCATACATGTGATTCGTATAAACACACACACACACACACACACAATTAAGAAGTGAAGATCCTCTTTAGTGGCATTCTGACAATAGCTTGATGGTATCCTTGGTTAACTTTGGAGTCTACCAGTTCTTCTCTGAAGCTCCTAGTTTCCCACTCATGCCCCTTGTTTCCCTGTCTTTGATGCTCCTGATGATTTCTTCTGGAAATCTTTACTTTCTTGTTTAGGATGTAATGATGCTGGGTGGTACAACTTTATCACACACCTAAATGCCAGTTGTGATAGCTTATGTGAGGCTTGAGATGGCCATGAGACCAAGAATGCTAGTGTACATGCATTCATATGCTTTAAAATATAAGAAGGTTGTTTCTAATCTATTAGAGATGAGTTTTAATATCAAATTTTGAATGGGATTACATTATTTTTCAGCAAGTTCTGTTTTGCCAATCTATATTGTCATTTTAAGTTTAGTTGTAGAACAAAACATTAATTCATTGGCCAAAGAAAAACATTTCATAGATCTAAGTGTGTTTAAGCTTGTGGTCTGTGAGCTGCATGTGTCCTAGGACAGTTAGAAATGTCGACAAACGTATTTCTAGATCATGGTCTCATGTTTCAAGGTCCAAAGGTTTGACACCTAGATACTGTAAACATTTTGATCTACCTACATTCTTTTAGATGAAAGGTTTATATTTGATTTCTCCAGTAACATATTTCAATTGAATAAAAAGTTAAAGGCTTGCTTATACAGCAAAGCCAAGATCTTTTGGATGGCTCAGTCATAGAGATAAGATTTTAATTAGGCTCACAGTAGAAGCATCCTTTCTTTGGACCAAATCATGTAGTTTTCCCAGCTTGAGCTGGTCAATAACTTCTTTGATATCCTTAGATGTCAGCTCTCAAAATTATTTTTGACCACCACCATGATTCATGGTACCAATACTAGATAAAAATGTGTTAATACCAAATACTCATGGTAAAACAGAGAAAATTGATCTCTTTTATATTGTTGGCAAGGGTCTAAGACTGTATAGCCACTCTGACAAAAAAATGACAGTTCCTTTTAAGACTAAACATGTTTATAACATATGATCCAGAAATTTTGTAATGTGAATGTTTATAGCTACTTCATTTATAGTTGTAAAAATTAGAAGAAACCCAAATGCCTGTCAATGGTTGAATAGAGAAATTATAGACATGCCCATAATGAAATGTTGCTCAACAGTGAAGAAAATATTGATAGGAAATAACCTGTCATCACACATGTAGCATTCTCAGTAAAAATGTTAAGCTTTTATCTCTTATATAATTACAACTTATATAATGCCCAATAACTACAACAAAGTGAAGATAAGGAGACCAGATTAGTATTTCTGTGAAGAAAGCTGTTAAAGATGGGTTGGGTAACAATGTTGACATGAAAGGATGGTATGAAGGTGTCCTTTGTGACAATTGAGCAGATCAATGTCCTGACAGCAGTGATGGCTTAGTGAATGTATACACTAGACAATATTAGACACAATGACACATATTCATACACATACAAATAAAAATCTAGACAGAGGTAGCTGGGCTCAGGCCAGCTACCATGATTGGCTGTGAGAATCTGTATCTGTATTAGCCTGGTGCTGGCAAAACCTCTCAGAGAACAGCCATACCGGGCTCCTGTCAGCAAACACAAGTACGTCTTGGCATCAGCAATAGTGTTGGGGTTTGGTGTCTGCAGATGAGATGGATCCTGAGGTGGGGTGGCCACTAGATGGCCTTTACTTCAGTCTCTGCTCCATTTTCTGTCTGTCTTTGCTTTGGACAGGAACAATTCTGAGTTAAAAATTTTGAGATGGTTGAGGGACTCTATTCCTTAACTGGGGCCATGCCCATTTACTGGAGATGGTCTCTATAGGTTGTCTCCACTTTGTTGGGTATTTCAGCTAAAGTCATCCTTGCTGGGTCCTGGGAGTCTCTCACTACCCTGGCATCTGGGACTTTCTAGTGGCTACCCTCAGTTCCCCATCAGTTTCCTGACCCTCTCTGTACTTCTCTCCTGTCCCTTCTCATACCTCATCCTGACTCCCTTTTCTCTCCTCCTCCTCTTTCCCTCTCAGGTCCTTTCTTCCCTCTACCTCCTGTGATTATTTTGTTATCCCTTCTATGTAGGATTGAAGCTTCCACACTTGAAGATCTAGGGGTAAGGACAGAAGGAACTGAAGGGGATTGCAACCTCTTGGAATAGCAATATCAATTAACTGGACCACCAAGAGCTCCCAGGGACCAAACCACCAACTAAAGATTATTCATGGAAAGATCTGATCCATGACTATAGATACATATGTAGCAGAGGATCGCCTTCTGTGGCATCAATGGGAAGGGAGGCTCTCATCCTGTGGAGGCTTGATGTAGGGGGATGCTAGATCTGTGAGGTGGGTGAGGGTGAGTGGGTGGAGGTATACCCTCATAGAGGCAAAGGGGAGAGGGGTTGGGATGAGAGTTTTGTGGAGGAGAAACTGGGAAAGGGGATATCATTAGAAATGTAAATGAATAAAATTATTAATAAAAAATCTACATAGAAAATAGTGAAAAGAAATGAAAGTTTATAATAGTAAGTATAGCTAAGAACATTTGTAACAGCAATATCACTTTATGGGTTTTGACATTATTCTGCAATTTTATAAGATGTCACTATTTGAGGAATTTAGGTTTAGTGTGAAAAGGACAAATTTCTTTGAGTTTATAATAAAAGAAACTTTATGTATCAAATACTTGCAGTTATATCTGCAAAGTCACAATTTATTTTTTCTTTTATATTCAAATAGAATTCTGTTATATCTATTTTTCCCATTTTCATCATCCACTAATTAGTTGAAGGACACTTAAGTAGCTTCACATAGTATTCTTTCTTAAAGTTCCTGGAACTGATAATTTTCTGAGGTACATTTTTTTGTCAAGGTATTTGACAAGCTTATTTGTATTAGCTCTGTATACACATGTGTGTGATTGTGTGTGCATGTGCTCATGTTTCTGTGTGCAAATACACACGTGTGTGCATACATATTCTTATGTGTACAGGATATGCATGTGTAGTTTAGTAGGCAGTGTGTGTAAAGTCTACATACAGGACAACATCTAATGTTGCTCCTTGAGTGCCATGTGCCTTTTCATTTTGAGGCTGGGTCTCTTACAGTTCTGAAACCTTCTGAGTGAACTAGACATAATGAAAGGTAAATAGAAGCCAAATAAGAAAGCAACCCAGAAGGCATGGCTTCCATTCCATTTGTGTAGCAACAATCTTAATAAACTGGGAACCCCATCAGACAAAATGTTGTAGTCATTCATTAATGGTTTCCTAATTATTTTGGTTCTCAATACGTCTCTGCTGAGTTTTAAATTGCTAAAAATCCAGCATCCCTCCCCAGGGGTTGCACACCTGAATACCTCTACTCTGCTTCTCTTTGAGCAGTTGTGTTCCATCAGCTCTGACAGGTATTGGTGATGTATGAGGAGCTAAGGCTAATTTCTTTTTTACAAGCAAATAAATAATTTTGCAGCTCATTAGGCTGATCATTTCTCCGATTTGTTCGACCTTTGCTGTACTTTTTGATCAGCTGGTTTTCTCAGATTCATTTTCCCCTGCAAAGCTTGAGCAATCAAATGAATTGCTGGACCTGTCAATCTGATGTCATGACCTGTTAAAATAGAATTCATCAGAAGAATTTCATTATGTTTTTGTTAGAGCAGTTGTCAGAAATCTTTCACTCCTGCTCTCTGGTTCCACTGACTGACAGAGGACTGATACAGACACGAAGGAAGTGAGGCATTTATTAAGAGTTTTAAGTCGAGATGCCAGCAGAGTCTAAAGCTTCCTGAACATAATATCCTTTGGAGAAAAATTTCTCAGTACTCAGCTGTAGATGATTAAACTTGGGGATCTTCTCTTTAAGAAAGATTAGCAGAATTGGGAGAGTATGCTCAGTTTGATGCCAAGTGTATAATGGGGAGTTGCACGAATCCAGGCCAGACTTAAGTTGGAAATAGAAAACAACCTTTGCAAACGGTATTTTTAGTATAATCTCTGTTTTCACAGAGTTGTTTACTAAAGCAATTAACCTGCAGAAGGCATCATGGGCTGAACTAGGGAAAAGGGAAAAGAGAACTAGATACCTTGCATGACCTCTCTAAAGTTGGAAATTCAGCTAAGATGGCTTTAAGCTTGACCCTGATTCCTAACACTCCTACCCTGATTTTCCTGGGTGATGGATGCTGAGGTTTGGGAATCACTGCATAAATCACTTAAACACCAGTCTCAATCAAATCGGGATGGTTTATTGAATTATTGAATGCTATACCCAGAGACATGATTCAGGCTCAGGAGCTGAACTATGATCCAAGTTAAGATCCTACAGGGCCTTTTAAGCCTGAGAGCTATTAACATCTGTGCCAACATATTCTAGCAATCAGGATTTAAGGATAGGGGGATTTCCTTAGGAACATGTCTTTGTAGATTTATCCTGCTCCTATTTGTTGGGATATTCAACTGTTGCAGGGGACTTGTCTTGTTTAATTCATGCCTTAATTTGCCAACCAGGATATCAGTTACCGAAGTACATATTTCTTTCTGCCAAGTAAGATGTCAATACCCAGTGAGGTCTTGGGAACTTAAAATTTACTCAACTCCTACACAAAATGGACATATTATTTTAAAGAGTTTCTTATATTTCTTATGTTGGGGTCCATCCCAGGGGCAGCTTATAAAAGCAAATTCCATAAAAAACTTATAGAGCTGCAAGAATTGCTACTTGGTTGTTGATTTGGGTCCAAGCTTATTTTGATTAACTATACAAAGCAGTTCTTCTGACTGCTATCATGACTGGTTTCCAAGAGCATAAAACATAACAGAACATGTAATCAACTTGGTATTAGAAAGTTTCCTCTTAACAGCAGAAACACATGAGACAGTTTCTTTATAATGGCTGGTTAAACAGGTAATAGTTGTCTAGGACTTATCATTTTACCTAGGCTTTAACATTGCATCTAATTCTTAACATTTTACCTATGCCATAATAATGGACTACAAGCTAAAAGATGAAGTAAATACTTTCACCTTCAGGCTTTATCACAGCAATAGACGAATAACTAAGACAGGCTTCTTGTCATGATGGAGTTAGTCTTGGTTGTCAACCTGACTATACCCGGAATTAACTAAAACCCAAGCATCTGGGTTCATCTGTGAGGCCTTATTTCTTAATTAAATCATTTGAAGTAGGAAGATCACATTTAATAGGGGCCACATTTTCTGATGGAAATCTTTGTAAAGGATATGGAAGAAGGAAGATTGTTCTCTCTCTTTACCTGCCTGGTCTCACTTTATTGGCATTTTTTGAATGACATTAGAGCCTACTTCTTTGGGATTCTGTATATTAAAGTGCTGTAGAAAAAAATTTAAGTCAGCAACATGACTACTCTGATAACATCCAAAGACCTCCTAGGTTTGTGTGATCCTGATGGAATGTAGCCTTTAATCCCCACGGCTGGAATCCTTTAGTATACACCTTTAACCCCAAATAATGATGTCCAATTGAGACAGTGATGAATCAGAGTAAGATATGACAGAATGAGTCAGAGACAGGATTTGTCCATCTGTTACTTAAGAGCAGTACAGGGAGAGAGAGTTGAATTCACCAGTGAGTTGGGAATTGAGT
The DNA here is from genome assembly GCF_947179515.1 of Apodemus sylvaticus. NCBI lineage: Eukaryota > Metazoa > Chordata > Mammalia > Rodentia > Muridae > Apodemus > Apodemus sylvaticus. The sequence continues at coordinate 57,928,839 of NC_067477.1, forward strand.
TGGTTCAGAGTCAGTGCTGTTGAGTACAGTACAGTGCAGTGGAGGTTTGTCCTGAGTTCCTGAAGTTCAGTGCAGGTCTGCAGAGGCAGTTGAAGCCACATAATAAGGAGGAGTCAGAGAAGATTAGAACAAATTGCCAGAGTTAGTTTGAGGCCAAGTAGAGCAATTCAGTTAGTGGCTGATAGAAACTAGATTGAATCAGTCAGCTTGGAGGGAGTTTGAGCCAGAATAGCTGAGTTTAACCAGTCATACATTGTTCAGGAAAAACTACAAATGGTTGACATATTCAGCAGCAAGCTTCTGAGATGGCAATTACATCTGGCAGATAAATGATACTTTTCAAGGACCAGCTGAGACATCTAGCCTTGTGCACTGAGCAACTATAGAATTCCTGGACATTTTATTGGTAGATAGCCATTGTTGGATTAGCTGTACCACAGCCTGGAAGACCTTCTAAAAATTCCCTTTCTCTATATATTTATAGATTCATTCTATAAGTTCTGCTTCTGTAGAAAATCCTGACTAATATAGATTTTTGACACCAGAAGTGGTTTTAGAGCAAGATATGTATAACCATCAATCTTTTAAGTATCTGCAAAAAACCTTCCAGTTCACCAATACCTACGGTTAGCCTCTCCAGTTACTGAAGCCTCTCCTGGGAGTTCAGTAAGTACTGAAAACCCATGGTTTGAACTGTTTTATAAAGTTAAGGAGACAAATACATGTGATGATTCTTAATTCAAAAATTGTGAGAGGCAACAAATTTGGCAACTTTAGATATACAACTTTTGACCATTTGTGGAAAAAATGAGAAAAATTAGCATTTCTGGATAGATTGGCAAAGATAAAAAATGAGCTCAATGATAAAATTAACCAACTTCTAGCATCTGAGAATCCGGTGCAGAACAACAATAAACTTAGTGATAAAAATGCCCCCTTCCAGATGGGCATAAACAACCATGCCTTGGAAGAGAATCTTTTCTCAAGCAGCCCCAGAGCCCAAGTTGCAGAAAATTAAACCGATGCTCTCATTATAAGTTTACCTGAATTAATATGGGGCTAGATGTGCGTGGAGAACCTGTTAAACCTAGGAACTTTGGATCCTCAGATTTTCAATGGTTTATCTCACCGAGGAAGTAGTCTCTCTATCCTTAGCAGAAAATGTACTACCATACCACCTCCATCTCTTAAAAAATTTCCTTTGTCCACCTCTGGCAGAGGAAGTCAGTCCTTCATTGTCTGATAAATCAGCAGTGACTTTCTCTGAAGGAGATACCAGGCAAGGCAATACTGATGACCCTCAGTTAGCTAGACTTAAGACTAAGCAGGCTCCTAGAGGGGAGATAGAAAGTGCAGTTCATGACAAGGTACACTATACTACTAAAGAGGGTAATGAGTTTCCCAATTCATTCAAGCAGAAATTTGGGGAATATGTATGAGAATGGATTTTAAAGGTGCCATATAATGGCAGAGGAAACATAAAACTGGATCAAGGTGAGTTATGGATTTATGGGTCCACTGAGCAGAAATTCTAGGTTTAATATATAAGTTCACACAGTTAAAAATGTGTCAGAATTTTGTTCAAATGGTTGGTTGGAGCATTTGTCCAAAGGTGACTTATTTCAGGGTTGGAGATGCCTGATAGATATCTTTGACTTAATGTTGATGAAGGATTTTAAGACTATGGGCAATTGTAATACTAGAGTTGGTACACTGTATAAAACCTAATCTTCCACCATGGAAGGGCCAGAAGACATGCTCTTTATTAAATCTATAAGATGAAATGGTGGAAGATGCACCAGCATATTTGAAAAGGTATGCTGTCAACATTTTCCTTCTGTCAGACCTCAGGGTCAGAGATGCTGCTGCTCAGTTAGACAAATTAAATGTTTAATTGGTTGTTAAAGTAGCCCTGAATCATCAAAGGCAAGGTGATAATAGTTATTATAATAGCCAACATAGGCTAAGTGAATTTTATGGTGGCATGACTCATGGACCTTTGGTAGTGGCTAATCAATCATGGTGTTTCCAGGCATGAAATAAGTAAAAAACCCTACTGATTTTTTGTTTGATATGTATATGTAGAAATATTCTCAAATGAAAGACATGCTCTGTTGGATTGTTGCAAAAGGCAACCTTGGCCTGTGAACCAATTTTCAGACTTGAGCCAGTTTTCAGACCTAAAACCCCTTGAATGAAAGAGTTTCCAGGTTCCCCTGAGGAAGGACTTTGCTAAAGTACATCAATGTTTTAGTGTTAGCTTTTCTCCAGTCTTTCCCCAGAGGAACCTACAATCTTTTTGTAAGTGTACAAGTGGTAAAAGAAAAAAAATATTTTCTCCAGAAACACTGTGGCTTTCCAGATAAAGTACAGGCTTATGGGAGGTCAGGCGATAGAGTTTTGGCTAATGTTCAACTCACAGTAGGTCCATTGTGTCCCTCAGTTCATCTTGTAGTTATTTTTCCAGTCCCAGAATGTATAGTTGGGATAGATGTACTTAGAAGTTTGCAGAATTCTCATATTGATTCCCTAACCTGTGGAGTGAAGGCTATTTTGGTTGGAAAGACTAAATAGAAGTCTTTAGAGTTGCCTCTGCCAAGGAAAATAGTATCACATTCCTGGAGGAATTGCAAACATTAGTATTACCCTCAAGGACTTGAAAGATGCAGAGGTGGTGGTTTCCACAACATCTCTCTTTATCTCTCCTGTGTGGCCAGTGGGCAGTTCTCTGGACAGTACACTTGGTTATACATTTTGTTTGGAAGAGGAAATGGCCAGATGTGCAATTGTTCGCTGAGTCATTGGCTGTAACCAATGGGTTGGTTGATTGTTCAGAGACTTGGAAAGAACATGACTAGAAAATTGGTGAGAAAGATATCTGGGATGAAGTATGTGGATAGATCTTTCCAAGTGGGAAAGGGGCATGAAGATACTTGTGTCCCCTGTAAAGTTTATAATAGATTACTTCAGCTGAGGAGAAGTTTAGTAATCAAGTGGATAAGATGAATCTTTCTGTAGACAGTCAGCCTCTTTTCTCCAGTTATCCCTGTCATTCCCCTATAGCCCCAAGAACAAAGTGGCCATTTTGGCAGAGATGGGGGTTATGCATGGACTTGACAACATGGACTTCCACTCACCCGGGCTGATGTGGTTACAGCTACTGCCGAGCACTATGTCTGCCAACAGCAGAAACTAACTTTGAGTCCCATGGGACCACTCTTTGGGGTGATCAGTCAGTGACCTGGTGGCAGGTTGACTACATAGGATTATGTTTTTTATAGAAAGTATAATGCTTTGCTCTTACTGGAGTAGATACTTATCCTGTGTATAGATTTGCCTTTCTTGCATTTAATGCTTTTGGAAAACCTATCAAATGTTGACTTACATAATGCCTTAGCCATTGCCATTGTATTCTACACAGTATTGTTTCTGGCCAAGGAACTCACTTCATATCCAGGGAAGTGTGACAGTGATCTAACCGTCATGATGGAATCCACTGGTTTTACTGTGTTCCCCCACCATCTTGAAGTACTAACCTTCTTTTGGCTTCTGTAGTTTTGCCTCTGACTGACAGTTTTAACTGAAGTATGTCAACACAGAACTTTTATTTTTTGTGTGCTTGTGTTTTTCTCTGAACCTGAGAAAAGCTCATTGGTACACTGGCATCCTAAACACTGAGTTGTCACTGACCAGCTAATAAAGACATTCTATTGGCTTGAACCCATGTTTGAGTAGTCTTCTCTAGTGGATCCCTCACAATGGGCTGTCCTTCAGAAGGTAGTATGTGATTTGATTTAGGATCCAACATATAGTGTAGTTTCCTTGATAGCCAGGATCCATGGTCTAGGAATGAAAGGGGTGGAAAATGGAATAGTTCTACCCAGTAGGGAAATTTTACTTTCTGTTCCTTCAACTTTAAGTTCTGCTGTCCTAGAAATTTTGTTTCCTGAGTGGGGAGTTCTTTTGCCACAAGTCACAAAAAACATTCCATTGATCTGAAAGTTCAGTGTTTCTCCTGGCCATTTTGGGTTTCTAATGCCCTTAAGCCCACAGGCTAAGAAAGGAGATAGTGTTAGGAGGGGTGATTGATCCATACTATCAGGGACAAATTGCATTACTTCACAAGAGTAGGGGCAAAGATTATGTCTGGAGTCCAGAAGATCCTTTAGGGCATTTCTTGGTGCTACCATGCCTTGCCACTAAAGTCAATGGGAAACTACAACAACCTAATTTAGGCAGGATGACAAAGGCCACAGACCCTTGAGGAATGAAGGTATGGGTTATTCCTCCAGGAAAGGATCCAAATCCTGCTGAGATGCTTGCTGAGAATGGGGGAAATACAGAATGAGTAATAGAGGAAGGTAGTTATAAATACCACGAAAGCTATGTGACCTGTTGCTGAAACAAGTATTATAACTGACATGTATGTTTCTGATGTATTTTGTTTAGAATGTGTTTGTACAGATATCTGTGGTCTTTCCCTTTGATTTCTTTATCATGCAATGTATTATCAATTAAGAGAACATCAGCAGTTATCTTATTTAAGTTTGAGATACTAAAAGAATGTTCCAGAAGAGACATTGCCACATATTCTAAATTTATAGTGTGTTTGCAGTTGTACAAAGGATATTCACATCATGTTAGGTATAACTATGACCTGCTTATTGTTTTCATTTGTAAATTAAGCATGACATAATGAAATATAACTATGTCTCACATTGATAAGAGGTGGACTAGTGATGGCCACTCTTGTTAGTTAACTTATATCTGGAATTAACTAAAACCCAAATGACTGGACATACCTATCAGGGATGTTTTTCTTCTACTTCTTCCAGATTCTGGCATATACTGAAGACCAGTTGAGACATCCAGCCTTGTGCATATAGCAACTATAGAATTCTTGAATTTTCTGTTGGTAAATATGCAGCCATTATTGGACTAGCTTGGTCACAGCCTGTAAGACATTATAATAAATCTCATATATATATAATAAAATTTCTGTTCCTCTAGGAAATCCTGAATAACACACTCATCTTCTTACTAATCTTATTTGTTCTTACTAATTCTGTAAGACTAACATGAGAAAAAAATCAGCAATCAGTATTAATTTTAAGACACATTTTACCAGTTTAGAGTAAGTGTCCTTATTCTTCCTTCAGTGACAATACCATAGTGAGCATTTGTTCTATGATGAGGCTGAATGCAATAATAGAATGCACTGCACGTTTTCAATACAACAAAAGTAAAATTCATAGCCAGGGGCCATTCTCTCTTTCACCAGTGCCCATATGTGACAGGCAATGTCTTGTATGTTTGCTATACTATTGTGGTAGCAATAGAATTGCACTTTGTGCTTAAGTGATACTAAAAAAAGAAAAGGAAAAAAAGCAATTTTTTTGAGACCTAGAAATTTAATTTAGTGTCCCTATGCATGCTTTATTTCTTCAGCACTTTATGCAATTTAATAAATTTTCTCTCATAATGCATTAAAATATAAACAGGTTCACTGATGGGGAGTGAAGTGCAATTAAAAAATGAGTTTAATTTTTTCTAACAAATTCCTGAATTATATTTAAACAAGGACATTTGCCTGTTATATCCTTGTTTTTTATTATTATTATTTTTTTATTCGATATAATTTATTTACATTTCAAATGATTTCCCCTTTTCTAGTCCCCCCCACTCCCCGAAAGTCCCGTAAGCCCCCTTCTCTTTCCCTGTCCTCCCTCCCACCCCTTCCCAGTTCCCCGTTCTGGTTTTGCCAAATACTGTTTCACTGAGTCTTTCCAGAACCAGGGACCACTCCTGCTTTCTTCTTGTATCTCATTTGATGTGTGGATTATGTTTTGGGTATTCCAGTTTTCTAGGTTAATAACCACTTATTAGTGAGTGCATACCATGATTCACCTTTTGAGTCTGGGTTACCTCACTTAGTATGATGTTCTCTAGCTCCATCCATTTGCCTAAGAATTTCATGAATTCATTGTTTCTAATGGCTGAATAGTACTCCATTGTGTAGATATACCACATTTTTTGCATCCACTCTTCTGTTGAGGGATACCTGGGTTCTTTCCAGCATCTGGCAATTATAAATAGGTCTGCTATGAACATAGTAGAGCATGTATCCTTATTACATGGTGGGGAATCCTCTGGGTATATGCCCAGGAGTGGTATAGCAGGATCTTCTGGAAGTGAGGTGCCCAGTTTTCGGAGGAACCGCCAGACTGCTTTCCAGAGTGGTTGTACCAATTTGCAACCCCACCAGCAGTGGAGGAGTGTTCCTCTTTCTCCACACCCTCTCCAACACCTGCTGTCTCCTGAATTTTTAATCTTAGCCATTCTGACTGGTGTAAGATGAAATCTTAGGGTTGTTTTGATTTGCATTTCCCTAATGACTAATGAAGTTGAGCATTTTTTAAGATGCTTCTCCGCCATCCGAAGTTCTTCAGGTGAGAATTCTTTGTTTAACTCTGTACCCCATTTTTTAATAGGGTTGTTCGGTTTTCTGGAGTCTAACTTCTTGAGTTCTTTATATATATTGGATATTAGCCCTCTATCTGATGTAGGATTGGTGAAGATCTTTTCCCAATTTGTTGGTTGCCGATCTGTCCTCTTGATGGTGTCCTTTGCCTTACAGAAACTCTGTAACCTTATGAGGTCCCATTTGTCAATTCTTGCTCTTAGAGCATACACTATTGGTGTTCTGTTCAGAAACCTTCTCCCTGTACCGATGTCCTCAACAAATTCCTGAATTATATTTAAACAAGGACATTTGCCTGTTATATCCTTGTTTTAAAGGAAGTAATCTGTAGTAAATATTAAGAACTATGAAAGTGAATTAATTTTTAATTTTTGTTGATTTGGGTATTACTTGGATACTTTAAAAGGGATCAAAGAAATTGGATTAAAGAACCTAGGGTAGTTTTCTTTGATATGAAATTTAGGACTTTGATATAAAATTAAGACAGAACATGTTTCAAAGGTAGTTCTGCTATATAAGATATCCCGGGATCCTGTTACCCTCTAATTCACTGCCCCCACAATATCAGAGTTTTCTTGGGCTGTAATTTCCTTGCTGATTCAACATCAACACACATTAGTTCAAAAATCAGAAAGGGAGAAATAATGGAAGGTGAGTGGATTAAATGGCTGTTGCTTTATGTTAAGCCACGAAAACTTCTGGCTACTATAGAGATTAAGCTATATCTAGCTAGAGTGGCCAGAGTTGGGGATAAATGTCTCTAACCAGAAAACAATATACTTTGCCACACCAACTCGTGTCGTCTGTGTGACATGACAGTATGTCATTAAGGCAGATGGGAGAAAAATGCCCCTCGGGGCTAGGCTTCCTGGAGGTCCCTGGCAGTGTGCCCAACTCAGGCCTTAAGAAAGGGCCTTGATGTTATCTAAGGATATTGCACTTCCTGGGTTATGGGTTCTGCACTGTATCTTTCTTCTTCCTATTCTTAATTCTTTATACAGCACGATCCCAGCCTACAAGCTGGTTAATTGATAAAGGAGAACTTGGTATTCCAGTGGAAGGAAAAAGAGGGTGTGGCGATTACGCCTACTGCTTCCAGTCCTAAACTCAATGAACTCATGTTGAACCTTAGTGAAAGTCTTGGAATGCTTTTCAACAGGGTCAGTCTTTATCACTAGCCTTAGCAAAGGTAATGATAAATAGTTTGTAGCAGGAAGAAAAACAATATGAAAAAATATAGGACTACTGATGAGCTATTGCTTTATACAGGTACTTATGATAAGAAGGTAGTAGATGGATAAAAAACATTGAAGGTTAGAAGGTCCTATAATTTTCTTGAGATTATGGACATAGATTAGCTTGAGCTAGACCACCGTGGTGTTTGCTGTCCAAGGCAGTAGAGAAGGCTCTTGTAATGTTTATGTGTTCATTTTTAAATCATTTTGACTTTTGATGACAGAAGAAGGCTTTAAGCATACAAATTGGTCTGAAGGCCCAAGTTCTCTTGTTGATTAGTAACATAACTTTAATAAGTAACCACAAGTTAGAATCGAACACTATATGTCTGAGGTTCATGATCATAGTTTGCTTTTGATCACGGTTCATAGAGTAAGAGTTCCTGTGGGCATCATCTCATGTCTACTTGCTGTTCTAATTAAGATGGAAATGTACCTTGTTTAGCAATTGTTTGAGTGTTTCTGGAGGTGTGCCAACCTCGATCTGTTCCTCAATGTATTATAAATATGCCTGACTAAAAATTAAAGTTGCAGCAGATTCAAACCGCTCTCTGGTGTGTCTGTCTGTTATCTTGCCGCACCTGTGCCTTCCTGAATACCAAAGCCCTGATTTTCCCTTGGTCGTGACTTCCCCGGCTGGGCCAGTCCATGGCAATACTTAATTTAAATTAGGAGGACTTAACATTAATAGAAAGATTGCAATAATATACTCAGATGAAAAATCAGTAGTTTTAAAATCTCAGTTATGTAATCTCAAAGACATCAGGGCTTGAGGCTGAGGATTGTGAGCCTGCTTGTTACCTTGTAGAAATCTATCCCCAAAACCTCAGACATCAGGTTTTTGTGGTTAAATAAATTCCTAGTCTTCACTTCTTTGTAGTAAACCAATCTTTAGTTTTGAGGAAGTCAAGAAAGGATGAAAAAGAAACTAGCATTTTTTCCCATGGCAGAATGAGCAATATGAGAATATGGGAATCTTTCCTACTGTTATACATGGTATAGTTCATATATAGCTATGATGTACAGCATGGAAAAACAAAGGGGAGTGAGATGGACCAGCAGTCAGATTGGCATGTTATTTTTTGATTACACATAGAGAACCTTTTTCTTCAGAATACAGGCCTAGATTGCAGTAACAATGCCAAAAGGCATTCTTTGGCAACTACCCCCAATGCTTACAACGTAGGAAATAAAAGCTGCCTGGAAGTTTTCCTTGAAGAGAAATGGCCTGCATGCTCGGCATCACTCATTTTGTCTTGTCGTCATTTCCCAGTGAAATCTCGGGTCTGTCCTGCTTCCATCGCCGTGACTCCTTATGAAGAGAAAACAACTCCTCTAAAATGAAAAATGTCAAGTTCTTTATAAACAGACTTCTGTTGACCTAGATTCCACTGACTACAGTCAACCAGACATCTCTTTTCGTACAAATCATCCATCACAAAGCATGTTTTTAATACAGTTTAGATAATTACAAATACTGTTGGCAGCAGATGACATCAGAATAATTTACATAAAACCCCTATTGCTCCCTGACATTCATTAACATTCATTCATCCATTCACTCATTAAAGAATAGTGTTTCATTTAAAGAATTTGCAACAAAGTTTATTTTCATGCTAGTTGCAGATTATGTCTCCTGCAGGAACACTGGCCCACCCTCATAGAAGCAGGAGGACAGGAAATGGGATAGGTGAAGTCTGGGGGGGAAATTGGGAAAGGGGATAACATTTGAAATGTAAGTAAATAAAATATCCAATAAAAATGATCCCCCCCCAAAGAACAACACTGAATGAAATCTTCCAAGACATTTCAAAATAAAATAACTCTCAGTGAGAAGGTCATGTGCAATGTACATTGAGCCAGTTCCAGAAAATGTTTAAAAATGTCTTCCAAAGCTACCTTGTTTACTCATGTTTGACTTGGGGTGGCTTTTCTGTAATTATGAGTGTTAACTCAACCTGAAAGTTAAAGACTTAAGAAAAAAAAGTGTGTATAGAACAATAATTTGTCCGATTTGAATGGCTATAGTAAGGCCTTGAACTCCTTGCATTGTACCTCATATATTCGGTTTGGTATGTGTCTTTATTTGCCTTATTTAGGCCTGGTTTATGCTTGTTACTTCAGTAAAATTGTTAATAGTGACTTCTATCAAAAGCGCTTCTGGTTGGATGATCTATTATATGGTCTCCCTAACTGTAGTAAATCTTGATGATGAAGTCATTTTTCTTTTTTCAAAAGGACATTTCTTGGATAATTTCAGGAAGGACTAGGTGATCAAGCACATATTTTAAGCCATGGAAAATATCATGTTTTCCCTCCAAATCCTAGGAGCCCTTTCAATCCTGTTGTCATGAACTTGCTTTCACACATGACATTTGAAGACTTGTGAAATGTCAGAATTTACAATTTTGGTGAGACACACATGTGAATCTGACTGCTTTGAATTGTTTCCCAACCACATCTCAATGTTGTTTTTCCTCAATTCTTCTAAAGAAATGAAAACATGCTGATTTATGTTCAAAGAAACTGCCCAAATTGCTATTCCACTAATAAATTGACATGAGTAGAATTTGGGACTTGAGAGTTAAGGTAGTCTTCCCTTTATGTGTCAGATCCCAATGAATATTTGCTTCCTTGAAAGATTTAATTTTATACTGTGCTGTATCAAGAACTGTAGAGGGTTTGAGATAAACAATAGTTATAGGTTAGTAAGGTATCCTCTCATGAATTGTATGTTCTAGTGAAAACTAAAAGACTTCTGATTCAGAAGAAGGAAGTGTCAGTTATAGTACAATAGGAACCAATAAGACATAGAGACAAAGATTTATTATAAAGGATTAACTCGTGAGGTTATGGAGGATGAGAAGTTCCACAATCTTCAAGCTGCTAGCCAGGAAATCTGGTGGTTTACTTTTAGTCCAACACTCACACATTTGGGGTCCTAGGAGCCCATGATGTAAGTCTCAGTCAAGACTGAAGGCTGAAGCCAGGAACACTAGTGTTCGCCATCCCAGCATGCCGGGTGTCCTGAAAAAGATGTAATTTTTCATTACCATAGCTCCTTTTTCTACTCAGGCCCTCTGTGGATTACAAGATGCCTATACACATTGGTAAAGAATAGTTTTATTCAAATGACTGGATTAAATGTGGATCTCTTTCTAAAATATTCTCATAGAAACACCCAGAAACAATGTTTTACTAGCTACATGGCTTCTCTTGACCTAGTTATATTGACCAATAAACTCATTCCTCACAGAATATACCAAAGCTAACAAACTCTGAGCTCAGTTTTGTATTGTAAATTTTAAACAAAACTATCAGGTGCTTACTTTGAGGGGTAAACATTCTTTTTATTAGTCTGGGCAGTAAATCAACCTTTCTGTTCCAAGCAAGTATCTTTAGCTAACTTTCAAGGCCATGTATCAATCCATCTTGAAAATGTTGTACTTAATCAAAACTATATACCCTCTGTTCAAAATATCTTCGATTTTCCTTCTCTCCAACCTCTGGTAACTACCATTCTTCTCTCAACTTTTTGAGCTTGACATTTAAAATTCTGTGTATACGTGAAATCATGTGGTACTTGGCTCTCTGTGCTTAGCTTGTTTCACTTAGTATAGGAGTTTTCAGGTTCATTTATGTCACAAATATCAAGATTTCCTTATTTTTTAAAAGATGAATTAGAGTTCCATTAAATCACCTCTTGTGTATCCCATTCTTTACTCATCAAATAGTATTTAATTGTTTCTATATCTTGGCTATTGGCATGGGTGGCACTATCAGGAGGAATGGCCTTGTTAGAGTGTGTCACTGTGGGTGTAGGTTTAAGAGCCTAGTCCTAGTTTCCTAGAAGTCAGTCTTCTACTAGCAGCTTTCAGATGAAGATGTAGAACTTTCAGTTCTGCCTGCACCATGACTGCCTAGATGCTGCCATGCTCTTACCTTGATGATAATGGACTGAACCTCTGAACTTGTAAGCCAGCCCCAATTAAATGTTGTCCTTTATGAGACTTGCCTTGGTCATGGTATCTGTTCACAGCAGTAAAACCGTAATGAAGATAGCTACAGTAGAGAATATTGATGTTAGCATTGAAATGCATGGTTTAATTTCCTTTGAATACTGTCTTTTTTTGAAAAGCATGTTCTTTTATTGAAAAAGGAAGTAAAAACATTTTATGATAAAATTGAAGATTTATGTGTCTTAATCACTGTTCTATTTGACCAAGGCAACTTCTATAAAAGAATATTTTTAACTGAGGCTTGCTTATAGTTAGTCCATTTTATCACAGTGGGGAGGGGACATGATTGCTTGTTGGTAGACACTGGAGCAGTTGCTGAGAGCTTTATACTCTTTTCTGAAGGCAGAGAGGGAGAAAGAGAGAGAGAGAGAGAGAGAGAGAGAGAGAGAGAGAGAGAGAGAGAGAGAGAGAGAGAGAGAGAGACTAGTCTGGGTTTTTGAAACCTCACAGTCCCCCAGAGATACACCTCTTCCAACAAGGACAAACCTCTTTTTTTTTAAAAAGTCTTAAAGATTTGTTTGTTTGTTTATTTATTTATTTATTTATTCAATGTGAGAAGTTCGCTGTCTTTAGATACACAAGAAAAGGGCATCAGATTCTATTACAGATGGTTATGAGCCACCATGTGGTTTCTGAGAATTGAACTCAGAACCTCTGGACAAGCAGTCAGTGCTCTTAACTGCTGAGTCATCTCTTCAGCCCAAGAACCCACCTTTTTAACCTTCCCTGATAGCTCATTATCTGGGGACTAAGCATGAAAATATATGAGCCTATAAGGTCAATTCATCCAAACCTCCACAAATACAGACCCTGAAATAGGATTGTTAGGGAAGAAGAATAAATTTTGAAGACTTGTACTGCATGAACATAGTTAACAATGGTATATTGTATACTTGAAAGTTATTAAAAGAGATATTAACATCATAATTATTTTTATTTTTTAGAAACTACATACAAAAAGAAAATGCTAACTATAAAGGCAATAGATTTTTCATTTTGAGACAGGGACTCACTCTGTAGACTAGCTTGACCTAGAACTCACTATGAAGTTTAGGTTGGCCTTGAACTCGAAGCAATATTCCTGCCTCAGTCTACTGAGCATTAGAATTCAAATCAGAAGGATGCATGCCTACTGCATAAATATGTTAATTTTTTGATTATGATAATTGTTTCTCAAATGGATGCCTATATCAAAATATCAATTTGCCCTTTTTAATTACACATAATTTTTTGTAATTTACCTGAGAAAGCCCTGCATCCTTATTAGGAGAAATGTAATTAGTAACTAGTAAAAGTTGTTGTTTGTAAAAAATGTAGAAACACTAGACTCTTAGAGGCTTCTCCATTGTGTCTGTGCAATATGCACATTTTGAAGTGTGTATGTAGTTTTGTGTAAATTGTAATTGTTAAATTTTATTGTTTTGTTTATCTATAGTCATAGGTCAAGGAAAAGTTATTTGTCTTGACTGCATTTTCATTTAATTTAACCAAAACAGTACATATATAAGATCTTTTTTAGAGGAGATGATATCTGCTCTTATTTCATTGTGTTACACACTGTTTAAATACTACATAGATATATAAACATAGGCACTATATCTGGTAATAATTTACATACAATAAGTTAAAATGACACTGTTGTAAGTGCTCCTTCAGAAGGTGTGGGTGAGTTTGCTTTGCTTGTGTGATGGAGACATGATGCTTGAAGGTGATTCTGATGCTATGCATAAAAGGAGCCTCCAGTGGTACTATTTTGATTCAATGGCCAAAGTTACCAGATGCCTTTATAGTCTTTATTTCCTTATGTTTTCTACTCTGTCATATTTCTGCTTCAAAAAGATAAACTCCCATTGATTCTGAATCTAAATAATCCAAAAGCCCAGATGTTGCATCTGAGGCAAAATTGTATGTATATGTAACACAGCCCTCACAGAGGCTCAAATGATGATGTACAATATGATTTATGGTCGGTGGAGGTTTACTTCCGTTCAGTTATTCAAATGATAGGAAATACAACTGTATCTGGAAAGCGCACAATGGACTGAAGTACATTACTTGCAAGGTGGGTACTAGGAACCATTTACTGTATTTCTAACTTCCAGAATAGACTGGCAAGGGAGGCGTTATCTCCACTCCCAGATCATGAATATTAAAGTTCAGTGGTCAAGGCCACTTGCTGTGGGTAATTATCATAAGATCTTTTACAACTGTGCTCTTCTTTGGATGATCAAAGGTAGGGATCATCGTCCTTAGGGTGGATTTGAAAATTAATAAGCCTCCCCGTGCCAGATCTTACTATTTTTGTCTTCAAATTTTACAATTCATGTAAACAATTTTAGTAAGTGAATACATAAATTATGCATTTAGAAGAGCTATAATCTAGCTCTTCTATGTACACACATATGTACACATGTTTATGTATGTGCCGATTTCTCTCACTTTCATTTGTAGATATATATGAAAATATGTGTGTATATATATATATATATGAAAATATGTGTGTATATCTAATTTTAACAACTATATATGGCATAGATTTTTTTCTTCAACATTTGTTGTTCATTATTGCTTCTCTCTCTGTGATCACATAGGCTTCATCTATCTTCCTCTATAGTATATTGTACATAGTTAGTGCTTGGGTGATTTCTCTGTGTCTTGTCTCTAAGGTCCTGGAGGATAGGAACTAACTCCCATTTACCTTTATATCTGTGGAGTGTGGTCTAGTGTGTGGAATTTAGGTAAATTTTTAATGAATCAATGAAGTAATTAGTTTAATCTTTTTTGTGTTTATTTGTAGCAGTCCCAGGACCCTTCACTTTTTCACAAGTAATTTGTATAAAGGGTATTACAATGCACCAGTGCTACTTCAATTGCACCAAAAGTGTAGTAGTAGACACTTAAAATAACTGACATAGCTATAAAAATCACTGACTAGGAATTCCTATTCCTAGAATGAGAACCATATTTTTTTCTGTAACCTATTTCTTTTCATTCATGGCATTATATGAAAGGATGTAAATCCATAAGGCTTGGAGGAAATCTAGGTGGTTGCAGGAGCTATAGCCTTATCATTAGGCAAGTACAAAACTAAAATCAGCTTAGATTCCATTCTCTTCTCAGATGCTGCAGGGAAAGCAATTCTATAGATTTTTTTGGCACCACATTCTGTGCTTTTGTGTCACTGAGAAAATGTTCCTGAATACAGAATCTGTATCTTCTAATCTGAAGTCCAAACACCATACGTTAGGTTAAATGATGTAGAGAAGTACAGACACTCTTTAGTGCATTTGTATATATCAGGGTAGAATAGAACATGTTCAGCCACCACCTCCAAATCCCTATGGCTTCAAGTCAATTGAGGACACTTTTTTGCTTACTATAAGCATATCTCTGAGGGCAGCACTGAGTATTTATCATTGATATGTTTGACAGGTGCTGAGGGGAAGCACCTGTCCTCCAAAACATTGCCATAGGAGAGGATACAGAAAGGAAGTTGCAGATGTATCTTGGCTCCTGAACTATCCTTTTGTAAATGGCACATGCTCCAGAATTCCATTGTCAAGAAGGTACAGTCTTACCACATGACTGGAAGGAGAGAATGGCAGCCTTATTTTTGGCAACCCTTATGACTATCACAGATTTTCGTAGCGTTTTCTCCAGGCTACTGAGAAAATAATTTAGAGCAAAAGTTTTTGGTTACCCAGGAGCAAAGAAAAGCTTTAGGATTGAAGATATTTTTGCAGCATATTCGATGTTTGGTTTTTGATGCTATAATATTTAAGTGTTCCAAGGTGATAAACAACACAGAGCAATCTATTCACAAATTTTCTATTTCTTTTTTTTATTTGATATATTCTTTATTTACATTTCAAGTGATTTTTCCCTTTCCTGGATCCTCCCTTCCTGAAAGTCCCATAAGCCATCTTCCCTCCTCCTGTTCCCCAGTCCACCCCTTCCCACTTCCCTGTCCTGGTATTCCCTGACACTGCTGCACTGAGCTTTTCCAGGACCAGGGCCACTCCTTCCTTCTTCTTGGGCATCATTTGATATGTGCATTGTGTCTTGGGTATTCCAAGCTTCTAGGCTAATATCCACTTATCAGTGAGTGCATACCATGAGTGTTCTTTTGAGACTGGGTTACCTCACTTAGGATGATGTTCTCTAGTTTCATCCATTTGTCTAAGAATTTCATGAATTCATTGTTTCTAATGGCTGAATAGTACCACTCTGGAAGTCAGTCTGGCAGTTCGTCAGAAAACTGGGAATGATACTTCCAGAGGACCCCGCTATACCACTCCTGGGCATATACCCAGAGGATTCCCCAGCATGTAATAAGGATACATGCTCCACTATGTTCATAGCAGCCCTATTTATAAATTTTCTATTTCTAACTGTAGAGGTTTCCAAGTGTACTCTATTCAGAGTATAGCCTCTCAATAAACTTGTCTTTATTCAAAACAATATCAATACCGTGATTCAAACACAAGACTTTACCCCAGACTATGCTTCTCTGTTAGTTGCTTATCCAGCATGCTTGGAGTGTCTAACACTAGTGGTTCAGTAGTGAAGAAAGCATACTATGTTTGTGGACATGCTGGTGTTCTGGAGATTTGCCATGGTGGCTGAGAGTGTAAATACCTCTATTCAGACTGATTGGATTTCAGTGTAGATTCATGTGTTTCTCTTTCTCACTCCTCAATAATTTCTTTTAAAAATAGACTTTGTTCTGTTCTTTTCCTCCTTCCAGAACTTATTAGACTTTTATTAGACTTTCTATCTTCTAGGTCTTTAAATATCCCCTTTATTTATTTTATCTTATGTGTCTTTTGTCATTCTAATGACTTTTGAAGATCTATTTGGTCATTCCTGGGTATGTCTTCAACTTGTGTCAATTTGGTTACTAAGCTTGCCCACCAAATTCTTAATTTCTGTTAAGCTAGGTATTTTATTTGGTTCTAGAATTGGCATGGTTATATTTCCAAAGTTGAGTTTTTGCTCTTTGGGTCTAACATGTTGATAATTATCATTTGATAGGCTGTGTTCTGTTGATTCTGAAGTCTGAAATATTTTAAATTTTTTTTGAAACTTGGTATTTTGTTATTTATAGTTTCATGATACTTGAATGTAGGTGATTCAGTTTTCGTGAAATGCAGGGCCTGTGCTGGTTTTTATACCTGTGTATAATACCAGTCATTTTTCTTGAAATGCAAGGTCTCTGCTGGCTTATATATCTGTGTGCAGTACCAGTCTTGGAGCACTTTAAATATCGATTCAGTTTTATTTTCTTCATCCTAACTAGAAATTATTTCATCCTAAGAAGAAATTATTTCAAAGTTTCATGAACCTCTTCTTTTTAAAAAAATTGTAGTAACAGCTCTTTTAAGACTTAGATAATGTCATCAAAATAATTTCAGTCTTTAAAATTCCCCCCCAATACATGTAAAAACAAGAACAGTAATATTTTTCAGGCATAATTTTTAGAGCTTTATAAAAAGAAGAAAAACTATATATGCTTAAAGGATAGAGTTTCCTAGGTATAAAACTAACATATAATTATTGGCCTTACTAATATAACTTGAAATTTAAAATTACTTTTTCTCCCTCTCTTCTCTCTTTCTCATTTCCCTTCTCTCTTACTTCAGTTTTGTTTGATCTGTTTTGTGTCAGGATCTTGCTTTGTGGCTCAAGCTGGTGTGACCTTAAGAGAAGCCTAGTTGCAGCGAAAGACAGCAGAGTTTTGGAGATGCCAGTACCATGAGATGATCACCAAGAACAGCAGCAGCAATGGAGTACAGGCATCTGGAACCTAGAAGACAAGCTGTGTGCTACAAAGGGCAGAACTGGAGAAGTGACCCAAGCCCTTGGAGGAGCCTAGAAGATCGTGAGTGGTTCCCAGACATTGGATGGTTAGAGTTTGATTTTGATTTTGATCGTGACTGTGCCCTGATATTTTTCCCTCTTAAAGGAAGAGAATATTTTAGTGGATCCCATAGTTAAGAGACATTTAATTGTAAAAAGACTTTGGATTTTAAAAGAGATTGGGTGTTTTAAAGGGACTGAAATTTTAGTATGTGAGAATTTGTAAAGACTGTGGGGCTTTTAAAGTTATTTTGATCTTGGGGATGAATAAGAAAGTAAAGGTTGAGGCTTAATAGTGATGTGTTTTTTTGATTGGGGTCAAGTTGATAAGGGGTCAATTGCACTGGCTGGTTTTGTGTGTCAACTTGACATAGGCTGGAGTTATCACAGAGAAAGGAGCTTCAGGTGCCGAAATGTCTCCATGAGATCTAGCTGTAAGGCATTTTCTCAATTAGTGCTCAAGGGGGAGTGACCATTGTGGGTGGCGCCATCCCTGGGCTGGTGGTCCTGGTTCTATAAGAAAGCAAGCTGAGCAAACCAGGGGAAGCAAGCCAGTAAGTAACGCCCCTCCATGGCCTCTGCATCAGCTCCTGCTTCCTGACCTGCTTAGTTCTGAAAGTCCTGACTTCCTTTGGTGATGAACAGCAGTGTGGATGTGTAAGCTGAATAAACCCATTCCTCCCCCCACCCAAAGATCTTCCTACTACATTCTCTTGAGTGCTGCTGGTATTAGAAATGTGAGCCTATTATACCTGGAAAAAGTCAATTTCTCACTGACAATGAATGCTTGAAAACAGGGATGGTAGTAGAGATTTTTGTTTGTAGATGAGTGTTTCTGTTTCCTTGTCAGTTCATGTGTGTGTGTGTGTGTGTGCGCGCGCGTGTGCGCGTGTGTATGTGTGTGTATATGTTTATCTTTCCACTGCATGAAAACCTGTTAAACAATAAGAAAGCAGGAGGGAGAATAACAATAGGATCAAACAAGCCAGGGTTCTGTCTCTGAGTTATAATTTTTCTCTTGGGCAAGAAGTATTCAATAACAAGTTAAGAAAATGGAGAAAGAGAAGAAAATAACAGTCTCTTTTATGTACTCCTTGAATATACACTTGAAATCAAAAGTATGACCTGAGCTTTCAAGGTCAGATTCAGTGATTTGAGTTTTCATACTCTGTTTTTTAAGTGTCATTCCAAGGAGAGACGTAGAGTCTCAGCTTTTAACAATGCGTTGTTTCCGAAGCTATTTTTCCCTTAACTGATATGTCAATGTGGAGCTGTCTACATTCACCCTTATCATTTTCTGATCATTGCTTTTACTTATTGCTTTCAAGAAAAGTCTGTTCCAAGACAAGAAAACTGCCTCCCTGGGCATTCTTCACCATGGAGAAAGCCAGGCCATTGTTACAGCAACTCTGTTTTCTGCCTTCTCTTTGGTTACCAATATACTTTATATATTTCATTTTTCTGTTACTGGGAATTGAACCCAGGGCTCTCAAATGATTTGATAAGACACAACTACATTTTTTATTCGATATATTTTTTATTTACATTTTAAATGATTTCCCCTTTTCTGGCTCCCCACTCTCTGGAAGTCCCATAAGCCTTCTTCCCTTCCCCTGTTCCCCCATCCACCCCTTCCCACTTCCCTGTTCTGGGATTCCCCTATACTGCTGCACTGAGCCTTTCCAGAACCAGGAACCACAACTCCGTTCTTCTTGGACATCATTTGATGTGTGGATTATGTCTTGGGTATTCTAAGTTTCTAGGTTATTATCCACTTATCAGTGGATATCCACATACCATGATTGATCTTTTGAGACTGGGTTACCTCACTTAGTATGATGGTCTCCATCCATCCATTTGTCTAAGAATTTCATGAATTCATTGTTTCTAATGGCTGAATAGTACTCCATTGTGTATATATGCCACATTTTTTTGTATCTGTTCCTCCGTTGAGGGACACCTGGGTTCTTTCCAACTTCTGGCTACTACAAATAGGGCTGCTATGAAT
This sequence comes from Apodemus sylvaticus, assembly GCF_947179515.1. Taxonomy (NCBI): domain Eukaryota; kingdom Metazoa; phylum Chordata; class Mammalia; order Rodentia; family Muridae; genus Apodemus; species Apodemus sylvaticus. Next base: position 57,948,441 of record NC_067477.1, read on the forward strand.
ATAGTGGAGCATGTATCCTTATTACATGCTGGGAATCCTCTGAGTATATGCCCAGGAGTGGTATAGCAGGGTCCTCCGGAAGTGACATGCCCAGTTTTCTGAGGAACCACCAGACTGATTTCCAGAGTGGTTGTACCAATTTGCAACCCTACCAGCAGTGGAGGACTGTTCCTCTTTCTCCACATCCTCGCCAACACCTGCTCTCTCCTGAATTTTTAATCTTAGCCATTCTGACTGGTGTAAGGTGAAATCTCAGGGTTGTTTTGATTTGCATTTCCCTAATAACTAATGACGTTGAGCATTTTTTAAGATGCTTCTCAGCCATCCAAAGTTCTTCGGGTGAGAATTCTTTGTTTAGCTCTGTACCCCATTTTTTAATAGGGCTATTTGGTTTTCTGGGGTCTAACTTCTTGAGTTCTTTGAATATTTTGGATATTAGTCCTCTGTCAGATGTAGGGTTGGTGAAGATCTTTACCCAATTTGTTGGTTGCCGATTTGTCCTTTTGATGGTGTCCTTTGCCACAACTACATTTTTAAGGGTGTAGTAGTAAGTATTCGTTGTGAGCTTGACAGGATCCAGAAGTATTTAGGAGACAAGCTTCTGGGCATGGCAGTGATGGGGTTTTTAGATTATTCTAAAACTTATGGAGTAGAGGAACAACTCCATAAGTGTGGGTGACACTATTTGCTGGGCTGGGATACCAGACTGAATGAAACAGAGAAAGGAAGCTGAGTAGCACATCGTCCTGTGCGTCCTGACTGCATGTGCCATGTGAGTAGTTGCTTCATGTTCATCCACCTGTGCTTTCCTCTTCATGATAGACTGCATATCTGTGTTCTGTAAATTAGAACAACTGCTCTGTTCTTCTTTAGCATGCTTTGTGTCAGGTATTTGGTCACAATAAGAAAAATAACTAATACACTTGTGTGTGTGTGCATGTGCGCGCGTGCATGCACGTGATATGCATTTTTATGAACATGCACTTGTCAGTGTGGAAGCCAGATGTTGACATTAGCTATCTTCTATTTTCCTCCACCTTATATTTTGAAGCAGATCTCCTCATAGATTTGCTAGAGAGAGGTTCTCTTTGCCCCCACCTTCCAGCGTTGGAATGACAAGTGTGCACCACCATGTCCAGTGTTTTACGTGGCTACTGGGAATTGAAATCAATTTCTTAAGCTTGTAGAGCAAGAACTCTTGAACCCCTAAACATCACTCTTCAAGGGGTCTTTGATTGCTGTTTGGGAATGGTGTACATTTATCTGAATGTATTAAAACAAAAAGCATTTACTTATGAATTTGATATATTTCATGAGGCTCAAAAATACCACATTTTTTAATGTAAATTTTTTCTGGTTTTAAATTTATTCTTAGTTATCCAAACATACAGTTATTTATGGTAAAATTTATTTTATACTAAGAGGGTGATGCCAACTAAAATTGCTAGTAGATTCAATTACACATTTTAAATTGGAATTTTAAGTCTCAGATATTATTTTAAAAGGACCAATATTCTTAAAGATATGTGATGGCTTGATTTCTTTAAAACATCTGTCTGCTTATTTTTAAATCTTCCTGTGGCTAAAAAATGTTTACTCCTTTAGGAAACAGCTATGCTTTCCCAAGCAATTTTGAGAGATTACCTCCCAGCTGGTGGAGATTGCATAGCAACAGGGATAGTTGGCTAAAATACTAACTGGATTTTCATTATTGATACTGATGGTATATTTATGGCCATCATTTAGAGTCAATAAATAGAGTTGTTAGGGAGAGAGCCAGAGACAGACGGGCCACACAGGCCATCGCAGGGGAGAGCTGAGCTCAAGATGACCACCAGCTTGGTGCCATGAGACTTGGACAGGGAGCTAGCTTGACAGGACCACCAGTCTTGCCAGACTACTCGAGCTTGAGGAAGAGGTGGGTAGATTATGCCAGAGATGACTGTGCCATAATACACGAGTGGGACATAGTACTCCTGAGACCACTCCTGAAATGACTCCAGGCACTCCAAGACCCTGGGCACCACTAAGAGGAGCAAGTAAGTGGTAGAGAAATGGGAGATAAAGAGAAACAGAAGAATGTAGGCACAATAAAGAGAGGCAGAACCGGGGAGTTGATGGTAGTGAGGAACAGCCTGATGTGGGTAGCAATGATGCCTCCTAGGACCAGAGTGGGGTCCTGACCTATGTTGTCCCTGGCGTTATGTCTGGTCCATGGCCTGGCAGCAGCGGGGGGGGGGGGGGGTGCTGTTACCACCCAAGGCTAGGTGGACATCCCTGGTCAGGGTTGCTAGCCAGGAACATGTTATCTGAGGGCTGGCCTTACCCCTTGCCTGGTAATTGTGGGAGAACTGGCTCCGGGAGCATCAGAGTAGGAGAAGTGATCCTTGCCCTACCCATCTGTACTGTTCAGGAAAGGGGGCCCTGCACACTGCCCAGGAAGCACAATAGAGCCTTTGGTTATCGAGTTTCCAGGGAGCTGGCCCTGAGAGGATGAGTGTGGGAGAGCTGGCGCTGCCACTTGTCTCTGGTGCAGTTGCACGGATGAGGGAGAGATGCCCTCCTTGCCCCACACCCTTCACCAGCTGAGGCAGGGGGTAGACCTGGCTATGGGGTCATGAGAACAGGAGAGCCCTGCCCCTCACTAGCTGCACTCCTGGGGAGAGCAGGTCTTGCACCTCACCCTGACAGCATAGTAGAGGTGGCCCCAGACAGGGAATGTGGATAAGCTGGATTTGAGGCCGTGAGCTTGGGAGAACTGGCCATTTGTTTGCCATGTGGTGACTTGGGTGAGGGGGTGATGCTCCCCCCCCTCCCACCTTGCCATCTATGACAGGCAGGAGAACTGGTCATGATAGTGGGAGAACTGGCTATGTCTCTCACCAGCTACAACAGCCACAAGAGTGGGCCCTGCATCTTGCCTGGGCAGCAGGGTGGAGCTCACCCTGGTTGTGGGTAGACAGGAGGTGATTCAGCCCCAAGGGTGGAAGAACAGGGGAGCTCAGCTGATGCTATGGGATCAGAAGAGCTACTAGGCTGACCAGCTCAGATGCCTCTTAGGGCCAGAGCCAGGGCTTTGGATTGGCCCACTCCAACACCCACCCCATTGATGAACTGCTGGAGTACGTGAAGGGGCTACTCTATAGATCTGAAGCTGCAGGTTCTCCATGAAATAGGGCAACAACAGGATGTCTGAGAGGAATACCAGTGAGGTTCCAGTACTGATAGACTAGCAGAAACCACAGAGGACTTATACCAGTCCAATGACTCATTGAAAGGAATATTTGCAAGTAAAGATGTGTGGACAAAAGGGTATAGACTGCAGGACACACTGCGACATACAGCAGCTTCCATAATGAGATCTCATTTCCCTTTGTTGGGAGGAGATTGCAAGGGTGGGCAGGGGGTACAAGGGGAGGGGGATATGAGTGAGATTGGGGCACACGATGTGAAATTCACAAAACCCAATACAAACTGTGGGTTGGAGGAACACCATCCAGTGCCCCTGTGGCCGCCCCTTCTGTCCTTATTTTTCTCATTTCAGCCCGGGGACTTATCTTTGCCTCCCTAGCTTAGTCTATTAGCTTTCCCAGATAGACTCTGTGCTTCTCTTCTGTCTCATTTTCAGTCCTTTTTCTTTTCTTTTCTTTTCTTTTCTTTTCTTTTCTTTTCTTTTCTTTTCTTTTCTTTTTTTTCCTTGGTGGGGCTAGTGTGATCTTTGCATTATGCAGTTCTGAATGTGTCTCAGAATGAAAAGAGCCAAGAACTGAGAGCTGGGAGCTAGGAGCTAGGAGCTCGGGGCTGGGGGCTGGGGACAGGGTACTGGGGCTGGGGGCTGGGAGATATGGATTTCTTGGCTTTGCCATCCACAAGTGGCATCCTCTTGGGAAATTTGTATTTGTCTGGGCTTTTTTGTTTTTTGTTTTTGTTTTTTTTAATCAGCAGGTATTGCTAGATGACTCTCTCCTTCCTTTCTTTCCTTGTTCCTTCTCTTTTCCTTCATGATTATTTGAGACAGGCTTTTGTTTCATAGTCTGAATTGACCACAAATTGAAGGCAATCCTCCTGCCTTCAGGCATGTGTCCTAATTTTCTTTTTAGATAAAATATTATATGCCATTTTAAAAATACAAATCTTCTCTTTGTGTATTCAGTGAGATTATCTAGTTTAGCTCCTTCTAAGTTAATGTTGTCCCCCCCCACGCATTGTGTAATTGAACCAAATTAGACTGCTGCTTACTGCCTTCTGTATACCTCAGCCTAGTACAACATGCTTCCCTTTTGTCCATTGCCTGACATTTTAGATTCTTCGTGTCTGCCTCTATGAATCAGAGTTAATCGAAGACATCTCAGTTATTCTCTGTTTTAGGAAGAGTTTAATTTCTTTAGCAGTTGAACTTTCTTCCATCCCCAATTCTTACAGTTTTTGAACTTTGAGCTCTTTAATCTGCTTTGAAATATATTGCTGTGTGTGTACTGTCTATCCATTAAGCTGTAAGTGAAATTGGTTACTATTGCTTATAGGCTTATAATTCCATTAGTCCCATGGAATTATATGAATGAGTGCTAACTTTAAAATGCTTAACTGAAGAGTAAGTTTTGCTCCATTAGAGAAATACTAAAGTAAAATCCGAACCCCTAGTGCAACTAGTGGTTTTCTCTTGGATATAAAGGTATAATGTGATTAGGAGATTAGGAAAAAATTGGAACTATATTAATTAAGCTGTGAACCTATTGTAAGCTGTATTAAAACAAAATACTATTGAAACAATTAGGGATTTGGCACTCACACAATCCCTTTTGGAAAAGTTTGTAAACTATGACTTTTCTCCTCTATTTCTCCCTTGAAAATAACAAGTTACGTAAATAAAGGTCCTTCTTTTAAAAAATCTGTAGCAAACTTTACAATTGGCTATTAATTCCCTTTCAGTTTGTCTTTGTTTGAGTTCTAAGTTCTTCATTTCAAACTAATTTTTAGAAGTTCCTTAAACATTGAATTTTAAAGTCTTGCAGTGCTCAAATTAAGCCAGAATAATTATAATTCAGAGCAAGCTTCACATACTTTTTTATAATAAAAAAGGAAAAACAGACTCAAGCAGCAATTTCTTACATTTTATACACTGGTATATACATTAGAGAAATAAAATCCTGCCACTTTAAATTTTTCCTCATAGATTCAACACAATTTTTCCTTTTACCAAGAGCCTTGGAATAGCTTCTGTTAGAGGATGCTGCTGTGATTAGAGAAGGGAACAGTGTCGTGCCTGCCATTTGAATAAGGATTTAGTGAGGTCTATAATGCTGAGCTAGTCATAGAAGATGCTTGAAATATACATCAAAGGGAATTTAATCTAGGCAAAGCTAAAAATAAAAAGGCCCATTTCATAGGGACATGCTAGTAAAAAAATTGCAGAATATGAAAAGGAGACTTATCTGAAATCCATCTGAAAAGGGAAGAAACAGTGTACTGGAGACTGGTTGTATCTAAGATTTCATTTCTATCAAAGGACTAATGTTCATACTGCAGAAGCATGGGCTAGCTTAACGTTTTGTTTAGCTGTCTTAGAAACTGAGAATTTCCCAACAAATTTAACTTTTAAGTGGAAAAAAGCTTCAACTATGTGATTGGTATTCTTTGGACATATACTTAATTACTGGGAGCATCAATGACTGGGATCCTGCTATCTATTTCTGGTATGAGTACCCACAAAGTTAGAGATTTAGACTGCATGATTTACTCCCCACCCCCACCTTTTTTTGAGTTTGGTTAGTGCCATAGACCCAAGGGCTCAAATTCATATATTGAAACTTAATCTTTGACATAGTGTTTGTAGGTGTGGCCTCTGGGAGATAATGAAGGTGGATTTTTCTAGGGTAGGATTAGCGTTCTTGTTCAAGGGCCCCAGAGAACTTTCTTATACTGTTAACTATGTGATGACATACATCATTACAGTGAAAGAATGCTAGGCTATGATCCAGGAATCCAGTTCCTAAGAGAGACAGCAATTTGCCAGTCTCTTAGACTGCCCAGCCTCTAGAACTCTTTGTTGTTTGAGCTATCTAAACTTCCCAGTACAGCCATTTTCTTCTTGCTGTTGTAACTAGAATCTGAATGGTCTGAGACAGTCTATCTTTGGCTGTGGGCCAGTACCCATAGGCATTAGTTCTTTATTATGGGTGTTGATGATGCCAGAATTTCAAGTAGGTAACTTGTCACTGGTCAGAATCTAGGTGCTTAAGAGGATCTTATCTCTTTTCTGTTCTTTTCCTTTTCCATTGGAAAAGCTTCTCAAAATGCACCTCACACTGCTGGCAGTTGAGCAGTTTCATTTGCACATATAACACAACCAATGTCTTAATGTAGAAAGCAGTTTACATTATGTACAGTCAGCTAGTTGTGCATAGGGTATATAATTCAGCCCAAGAATAGATTTTTATTACAGTTATGTTTGTTAGATGTCTTCCTATCACAATAAAACTCTTAGTGATTATCTAGAAAAATATCCATTATTTCTGAAAATAAGAGATTCTTAGCAAGATAAAGAAGTTCTGTTTTGTGCCTTGGTTATGGATATGCTCACTAATTTTACATAAAAAAAATTGACCACTAGTAACTTGAACAAGTGACCCAGAGTTAGTAAACATGTATGTTTTAAAGGGTTAGCTCAGGTAGACATCTAATAAAAGCTTTATGTTTTACAACACATTATAAAAACTAAATTACAATTTGACAAAAGAAAAGCTTCATTTCAGTACCAGATAAGCTTGGGTTTGGAGTCTAAGATATTACTATATTTTTGTTTTAAAATATAGTGATTGCTTGGCTATTGGTTATAGCCAAGACCATTCCTTTTGGGATAGGCATCTTAGCATTATTCTGGCAATAAAAGTCAGTGTTAATATAGTGAATGTTCTGGACCAAGGTCAAATATCTTCACCATTATATATGCATCTCATCTATAATATAACACATGCTGATATTCATGATTATGCCCATGAAACATTGTGGGCTAAGTAGAAGATATGGAATTAGTAAAAGCTAAGTTTAACTTTATGTGACTTTGGAGTTGTGTATTTGATTGCATTCTGCTCTACAACTGATGTTCACATGTGGTACATGAAGTGACTTTCAATTTCCCTGAATAGAATCTATAAAACTTATGAACAGATTGAGTTCACAAAATATATTTGTATATCAATTTGTTTGGAACTAGATGAATATGTTTCTATGAAAACAATGTTATATTGTTTATGCAAAAAAGTTTTTTGGGTTTGTATTATGTGCCAGGCAGTTAAAATATAAAAGAAAGATGACTTCTATTTCCTCAACGACTTTACAGTCTCATGGCAGTGAGTGATATGCAGCAGTGGGCAAGGAGGGTGGAGGCCTTCGAGTTCAGACAATGGCCATGGAAGTAATTGTAGGGACCAGAAGAGGTCCTGCCCCCATAGGGCAATAGCTAGGGAATTTTTAAAGAATGAATGAGTGTTACCATACTTACTGGGATAGAGGTTAACTCCAGGTAGAGGGATTCATGGTAGCATGCAACACTAGGGTTCATTTAGATAACTGCCAGTGGTTTGTTATAGCCAAAGGATCTGTACTTGTTGGAAAGGTAGGATAGAAAATTGGATATATAATTCGATAGCTATGGTCAGGTTTCAATTTATAGAGAACGAAATATTTATGTTGCTGTGTTGGAAAGGCTACTTCTAGTAGCTCCGTGGAGAGTCAAATGAAGTAATATTATCAGACAGGGAAAAGCCTTAATAGACAAACATAGACACCCTTCAATGAAATGATGAGACCAGATTGTATAAAAAGTCTCACAATCAGGAGCCAGTGAAATGGCTCGGTGGGTAAAGGCATATGCTGACAAGGTAGATGATCCAAGTCTCATCATCTGGAACTACCAGATGAAAGGAGACAGCGAACAACCACAGAGTCCTCCTCTGACCTCACATATGTGACATGGCCTGTGTAATTGTGCATTAATTTGTGTGCATAGATGCAAAATTAATGAGTGTAAAAAAGTAATATATGATAAAAAGAATCTTATATTCATTCTCAAGACTGCACTTGTATTTCAGCCCCTGTTTGCATTTCACTTATATAGAGGTCAAACTTTCGCTTGAGGAGTGAACATCATACTGCTCTCCATTTCTATGATACTTCTCTCCTGAGTCCTAGGGCCCAAGTCTTCTCTTTTTTATTCAACCAAAACAAAAGATATCTCAATACACTTAAGAAGAATACTCTTAGGTATGTCAAGGTGAGGATGTAGGCAGAGAATGAGGACAGTTGCAGGTCATGATGCCACATTTCTGGTGGCTTCTCTGGGGACCATTCTGATCTAACAAAACTGCATGATCAATTGTTGGATTAGATATTTGGGGAATGGAAGGTAAAGGAAAGTCCAAGATAATTCTGTTTTGTAGATCAGGTGATGAAAGTGTCGTTTACCTCAGGAGACAGAAGGTGTTGGTGAGGATGTGGAGAAAGAGGAACACTCCTCCACTGCTGGTGGGACTGTAAGATGGTACAACCACTGTGGAAATCAGTCTGGAGGTTCCTCAGAAAACTGGACATGAGACTTCCAGAGGACCCTGCTATACCTCTCCTGGGCATATACCCAAAGGATTCCCCGGCATGCAATAAAGACACATGCTCCATTATGTTCATAGCAGCCTTATTTATAATAGCCAGAAGCTGGAAAGAACCCAGATGCCCCTCAAAGGAGGAATGGATTCAGAAAATGTGGTATATTTACACAATGGAATACTACTCAGCAATTATAAACAATTAATTCACAAAATGTTTAGGCAAATGGTTTGATTTGGAAAATATCATCCTAAGTGAGGTAACCCAATCACAAAAATATACACATGGAATGCAATCTCTGATAAGTGGATATTAATCAGCCCAGAAGCCCTGAATACCCAAGGCACAAATCGCATAACAAATGATTCCCATGAAGAAGTATGGAGAAGGTCCTGATCCTGGCAAGGATTGATCTAGCATTGGAAGGGAATATAAGGACAGAGAAAAAAAGGAGGGAGGTGATTGGAGAATGGATGGAGAGAAGAAGGTTTATGGGACATATGAGGAGGGGGGATCCGGGAAAGGGGAAATCATTTGGAATGTAAACAAAGAATATAGAAAATAAAAATATTAAAAATAAAATAAAATAAAATAACCTAAAGGTAAGCCACTACCAAATTTAAAAAAAAAGTGGGGTACGGAGCTAAACAAAGAATTTTCACTTGTAGAACTTCGGAGAGCTGAGAAACACCTTAAGAAATGTTCAACATCATTAATCATTAGGGAAATGCAAATCAAAACACCCCTGAGATTTCATCTTACACTATTCAGCATTGCTAAGGTCAAAAACTCAGGAGATAGCAGTTGTTGGCGAGGATGTGAAGAAAGAGGAACACTCCTCCACTGTTGGTGGGGCTGTAAGATGGTACAACCACTGTGGAAATCAGTCTGGAGGTTCCTCAGAAAACTGGACATGACACTTCCGGAGGACCCTGCTATACCTCTCCTGGGCATATACCCAAAGGATTTCCCGGCATGCAATAAAGACACATGCTCCATTATGTTCATAGCAGCCTTATTTATAATAGCCAGAAGCTGGAAAGAACCCAGATGTCCCTCAAAGGAGGAATGGATACAGAAAATGTGGTATATTTACACAATGGAATACTACTCTGTAATTAGAATCAATGAATTCACGAAATTTTTAGGCAAATGGTTTGATCTGGAAAATATCATCCTAAGTGAGATAACCCAATCACATGGAATGGAATCTCTGATAAGTGGATATTAATTAGCCCAGAAGCTCTGAATACCCAAGGCACAAATCACATAACAAATGACTCCCATTAAGAAGTATGGAGAGGGTCCTGATCCTGGAAAGGATTGATCTAGCATTGGAAGGGAATATAAGGACAGAGAAAAAGGAGGGAGGTGATTGGAGAAGGGATGGAGAGAAAAAGGTTTATGGGACATATGGGGAGGGGGGATCCGGGAAAGGGGAAATCATTTGGAATGTAAACAAAGAATATAGAAAATAAAAATATTAAAAAAAGAAGAAAATAATTTAAAAAAAGAAAATAATTAAAAAAAAGAAAGTGTCCTTTACTGATGGTAATAGGAGTATACAATACAAAGGTAAGAAGACAAGATCAATTATATATCCTTAAGATATTCAAGAAGACATTTCAGTAGGTAGCTTTATATTACTATAGCTCAGAAAAAACTGCTTTTAGTTGGGTAGACAGGGCAGTCATCTACATAGAGGATATTATCGGAAGCATGTGTCACATCAACTCAGAAGACTGATGTAAGTAAGAATAGGAGGATAAGAAAAGAGACAGGAGCAGCTGTGGAACTTAAGAGGGCAAGCCAAAGAAAAGGCTTTAGGGAGACGGGATCCCCTCACTGAGAATGAAAGATGTTATACCCAGATACTTAAAAAACGTTACCTTGAAATGAAATTCTTTCCAATACAGTCTTATCTTTCTGATTGAAGAGACTGTTTCTACAAAATATATTTCTCACTGTGGTCTCAACTATGAACCATAAGTTGAAAAGTAAAATTAAGAAATAAAAACATCCTGAATGAGATGCAGTGAATTTGTACTCCTGAAGAACTGTGTTTGTTTTGAGTGCAATTTTACCCATTATAGTCAAAACAATTTCAGCAAAACTGTAGATAAATACGGTAAGAAGAAATTGCCAAAGTTCAGAGACTAAATCTCCTCCTTGTTAAAATGTTTTGTTCTATCACTCACAGGGCTGTATGAAATATTCTGAAGTCAGCATTTCTGAAGAAGCCTTGCTGTCATGAAGGGGAGATTTCTTCCTGTCAGCTATAGCAGAATAAAGTGATACACAGTGAAAAGAAACTGCAGGTAGCAAAGATTTCCCAGAGAGAACTGCTGTGGGAATTCATCTTAGTCGTCTGTTACTTGATAAAATTCTTTCCCCTGGGTAAATAGAGTTGCATAGTTGTATTTACCAAGGAAATCTTTATGGTCTAGAAGTTGCAGTCCTGACCAAGAAGAGCTATAACTCTGCTTCGGTTAAGTTGATCGTACTAAAATGTCTCAATTTAGAGTCACCTGACTCAAGGCTAATTTTAATTGTGAAAAAAATTTAATATAAAAATTTTCACTGAACCTAATATAGTAAGGACAATACTGACTTTTGCATTTTTTAATACTTGTGCTCTAAAGTTCTCAGGTTTATTGGGTGGTCAAAGCACATTAAGTTATCCAGATGCTGGAAAGAACCCAGGTATCCCTCAACAGAAGAGTGGATGCAAAAAATGTGGTATATCTACACAATGGAGTACTATTCAGCCATTAGAAACAATGAATTCATGAAATTCTTAGGCAAATGGATGGATCTAGAGAATATCATACTAAGTGAGGTAACCCAGACTCAAAAGGTGAATCATGGTATGCACTCACTAATAAGTGGATATTAACCTAGAAAACTGGAATACCCAAAACATAATCCACACATCAAATGAGGTACAAGAAGAAAGGAGGAGTGGCCCCTGGTTCTGGAAAGACTCAGTGAAACAGTATTCAGCAAAACCAGAACGGGGAAGTGGGAAGGGGTGGGTGGGAGGACAGGGGAAGAGAAGGGGGCTTACGGGACTTTCGGGGAGTGGGGGGGCTAGAAAAGGGGAAATCATTTGAACTGTAAATAAATTATATCGAATAATAAAAAAAAATAAAAAAAAAATTAGTAGATAAACTTTGTTAAATGATAAGACTGGTAGCTTCTTTTATTTTAATTACACTTTTGCACAGTTGAATCTACACATGACTGAATCCTGTCTTATACTGTTGAATGGTAGGATTTAGTGTGTTGTATTGTTTAGCACATAATATTCTCTTTGTCAAGATGACATCCTTCCTACATAAGATACAAGCAGTTCAGGAAAACATTGCTGACATTAGGTTCTATTCTGCTGATGTTACACAAAACTGCAGAACTGGAAATGTGGCATTGCTCTGGAAGCAGACTGTTTTTCATAGATAGCACAAAGTAACACGATAAAAAGTCACATTTGTTGCTAGTTGTCATCATATTTATCAGATTATACCTCCACCAATATGCCATAAACTGTTCAGATTCTCCTGTAAACCTAAGACTCTATTAGCTAAATGAATCAAAGATTTAATATTGTGTATTCCCTCCAGTGTAAGTTTTTGCTTTATGATTTTATGTACATGGAACATATTTCCTGGTTGATTAAAAAGATTTAAATTGTAACCACATTACCTCATTTATTTAATCCACAGTATAGTTGGAGCTCTATTGTGTTAACTTTTCATGGAGAGACATGAGAAATTATCCACATGTAACCTCTACTTAACCTAGATTTCACCAAAGTACAATTTGATAATTCAATGAGTTTATTGGAGTGACATAAAGGAGCATGAATAAATCAAAGGCAGCTGTCTTACTGAAAGGTCTATCTCATGAAATAAACACCAGCTATATCCTTAGAACTTCCTGCATGGCTTGTAATATTCCTGCACCTTGTAATATTGGAGACTATCATCTTCCAGTAGTTCTTACCGTTTATATAAGCTTGGTGAGGGGCCTAGCTAATTTTGTAAGTTTCAGGAACTTTTTGAGACGTGTGGATTTCTTATTTCCTGAATCTTAATGAATAATCTTTTTCCAGGGTAAACTGTTACAGTTAAGAGGAAATTGCCAAACAAAACTCCAGTCCCACAGCGCTCCACTCCTGTGGAAGGACAATCAGCTTCTGTTATGTTAAAGTCACCTATTTGGATTCCAGCCCACACTTAAACTCAATATGACTGTGATGATTAAAGTTTAATTGTAACTTGACAGAATCTAGGAACACCAAGGGGCCATCCTTTGGTGTTGAGGTTGGATAGCCTGCCCGCTATAAATGACTTCATTTGTTTTCTGGTTCCTGAACTGTATAAACAAAGAAAGGGAATGGAATAGCAGCATGCATTCATAACGTTCTGCTTTCTGGTTGTGGATGTGATTGTGACTTGCTGCTATATGTCCATGCTTCTTTGATTTCTCTACCACAATTTGACAATAATGTGAGAAAGAGCAAGCTCTTTATCCCTTAAATTGCCTTTATTAGATATTTTATCACAATAAGAGGAAAAGAAACTAAGACAATAACCTAACAATATTGATTTCTTTCTTAGCTTGCTTACAGACTCTAAATGTTTCCCAGGCAGGACTTGAATTCTCTCTGTAAGCAAGTGACAGGTGTATATCAGCATGTAGGCCTTTGTATATGCTAGGCGAGTGCTTTGCTGCCTCAAATACCCTATATTTAATTTCCAACAAAACAAAAATTTCAATGTTTCAAAAATCCGAGTGGTAGTAGTAGCATTTCAGTAGTTACAATTGTACTACATATACAGTACTTAAATTGTGTTCTTTATGAAGTCAAAAAATTCTACTTACAGGGCATGTGTTTCTGAAAATCTGATCTACACTCTTGTTCAGTGTTATCCATAATTTCTTCATAATATTGCCACTCTTTTCCGTCCCCCTTTTATGCATTCTTTCTGGAGACTTGTCTCTACCAGCACAGCCTTATGCTTCTTTGTTCGAACTTTGGACTTGACATTTTTCTGTACCTGTTGGACAGTAGTAATATTGACACTTACATTTTGTGCTTTCAGAAGGCCATTAAAAGTCCAAATGACAGCACTATATCACTTATCATTTATCATGCTAATTGTGGAGGAGAACCAGATGGATTTTTATCTGTAAAATGAACAACTGCTGTATCGTTTTCCTGGGTACCTTGTCAACCATTCCTGTTTCTTGGCAGTTTCTAACTCCTAGCACTGTGTTAGTATTATGCTGCTACTCCTACTATTTTTTTTTACTCCTACTAATTTTTATTCTGATATTCTGGAGAGTTTTCTTTTTTTTGTAGGTTTTTCTGACTTTTCTCATTTCTGGAAGCCAATACAATTACATCCATCAAACGAAAACATTATAGAATCTGATGAACTCACTGCTATCCCTGCTCCCTTACTAATTGCCTATGCAATTTTAGCAAACTAACAATTACTTTTTCTATAAGAGTTAATTTACTCACCTATAAGATGAGGATAATAGCATCAACTTTATAGTTTGCTGTAGAATTTAGTATGTTAATCCATACTTATGGTTTAGCACAGTTCTGGCAACATAAAAAAAAAGCAATGTTAGTCTTGACCCTTCTGTTAGAGTGAATTGGTCAAGACCACACATTTAAGAGACCTAGTAAGTCTACCTTGACTCTCAAACTTGGCATCTTGAATAACTACACTGTTCAGCTGCATGTGAAATGCATGCTTTGCGTAATTCTGTTGGGGAATACCAAGCTGTCTGGAATGGTGGACTGTGGTGGTGTATGGGGTGTGGGAGGTAATTTTTTTTTGTGTGTGTGATGTGGAACTCATACTCCTGTCATTTAGGGGCATTTTCAAAGTGCCCGAATTTGGTATACCCTCCAGTTGAGCTTTATATGCTTGAGGTGGCACATGGCAGGGATATGTCTTGATCACACTTGCCTGGCAATTGGACGCTCCTGTGACTGAGAAACTGGTCTAGAAGAAGTTGTTAGAGTGTGTTGAAGTGGGATGATTTTACAAACAGAAATCTTAGGACATCAGCCAAGAGGGAAGTCAAATAAAACCAAAGAGAAATGTTCATAAGCTCAGTGTGTGCACCCCAGAAAGAGTCAGAGCAGTCACCATGCTTTTCACACTGTCAGTGAGGTGACTCATATTTTATATGCATAGACTCCAGAATGTACATCAATAGTTTTTATTCAGCTCTTACTCATTAGTGTCTGCCTTTACAAGAACTTTAGTTAACTCTTAAAGTACCAGTTCTGTATATGAGCCTCTAAGTCCTTGCTACTTTAAATAAAGGTAATTAAAGATTATCTGGCACTTCAATAAGATAAGTGCTATTTTTATCTTAAACTGAAATCTCTTCATCAAAACTATATTGATCTTTTCTGAAGGGAAATGAAGGAGCAGTGTGTCTGGGGAAGAGCAGAGGTTGGGGAGGGTTGGGAGATTGGGAGGAGGAAGTTGTGGTTACAATGAATTGGGTGAGAAAAGAATAAATTTTAAAAAATTAAAAATACACATCTTCAACAAAATTCTTATTGTAATGTATGGGGCTGAGATGCCAATAACTTAAAGCATGGTCGAAGTACAAAAATAGAATGCTTATTAAGTAACTATTCTCTTTTAAAACTTTGTATTGGGTCTTTGTGAATTTCATATCATGCACCCCAATCCCACTCATCTTCTTCTCACCTCACACCTGCCCTCTGCCATTGCAACCTTCTCCCCAACAGAGAAAATAAATCTTACTGTATAAGCTCTAGTGTGTCACAGGTGTCCCACAGTACACCTTCTTGTCCACACTTCTTTCCTTACAGATGTTCATTGAAATGAGTCATTGGTTTGGTACCAGGCAATATCAGACACAACCCCCACATCCAGGCCAGCTCTACTGTGCTGCAGCAGGTGAGGGGCAGGCCCAGCTCTCCCACTCTGATGACTTTAGGGCTAGCTTTCCAGTCTGCTGTAGTTGGCAAGGGGCAGGAGGAACATCTCATCTCCACCCATATCACTGTATGGCAGATAAATGGTGGGGCCAGCTCTCCTGTACCCTGGGCTGGCTCACCTAAGCCCCTGTTACCAGAGTCAGCTCTACTATGTTTGTGTTCCAAGGAAATGCAGGACCTGTTTTTCTGAGTACTTCAACTGGTGGGGGGTCAAGGCTAGTTCTCCTGCTCTCCTGACACCAGGGCCAGGTCTCCCACCTACCACAGGTGGTAAGGGGAAGGGGCAATGAGGGTTTCTTTCCCTCATACATGCCACCACATGGGAGATGAGTGGTAGGGCCAGCTTTTCCATGTTCATGGGTGGTTTGTCTATAACTTCTGTAATGTCCTGAGTACTGAAGCTGGCTCAGTGCAGCGACCCACTCTTTTGCTTCCCTTAGTGGCGCCACGGCTCTTTGAGTATCTGGAGTTATCTCAGGAGTGCTATACCTTGCTCATGCATTATATCATGTTGCACAGGTCATCTCAGCCTGGTCTGCCCTCCAAGGCCTGAGTACCAATGGACTGGTGGCATCTCAGGCTAGCTTCGCTCCCTGTCAAGGCTCCATGGCTCCTCAACCAGCCTGCCTAAGTGGTCCTTTGAGAGGTGTCTGTCTTGGGCTCACTCCTGCCCAGGGCCCAAGGTCCCAGGGATGGTTCTTCTAGTCTCTGGCTTGCTCCAATCCTGGGAGCCCATGCAGTCCTGCCTGGTGCTAGACTGGTGGTCATCTCAGGCTAGTTCCTTGTCCTGGACCCTGGTGCTAGATAAGTGGTAGTTTCAGGCTTGCTTGCTTTTTTTTTTCAGTGAATGTTAGGCAACTAATCATTCAGATGTTCATAGGTCATAACACTGAGTATAGTCATAGACTTTCTCCTCTCTGCCACCTACTGATGCACATCTGACACAGCAGCCACACCTGCAAATGCCTCTAGGGGCAGGAAATTAATCTTTATAGAAGATTTGCTCTCTGTCTGGGGATTAACTACTTGCACTATAAATCATATTTATATTATAAATCATCACACCTTGTTGGGAGCTGACTCTAAGAATAAG
This sequence comes from Apodemus sylvaticus, assembly GCF_947179515.1. Classification (NCBI taxonomy): domain Eukaryota; kingdom Metazoa; phylum Chordata; class Mammalia; order Rodentia; family Muridae; genus Apodemus; species Apodemus sylvaticus. Next base: position 57,965,135 of record NC_067477.1, read on the forward strand.
AAAGGATATTTATTTTAAGTGTCCTACAAGAGTTCCAGCTCTGGGGCAGGCTGGACTCTTGACCCTGTAACAGGGAAAAAATGAGAACAATAAACAGCTAAAGGTAGTAAAATAGAATGCCCTTCACACTAGCTAATAGTAAATCACTTCCAATGGAGGTTGTTATGGGTAAGTCAGTGGCATAAAAATGCCACCATGGGAATGAGAATCCAGAAACAGATCAATGGATAGACACTCTAATCTCTCAGAATAAATCTCAGTCAGGAACTCTAGCTGGATTTTCCCAGGCATTTCTGCTGTGGGCTGTAAATACCTGCCTTGATCTTACTTTTGTTTCCTCCTCCAATTTGGGTACTCCCAACAGTTTCTGGATGTGGTAAGTACCAATGTAATGAAGTTCACTATCTATCTGCTACTTCTATCTGCATTTTTCTATTTGTCCTTTTACAATTTCTTGCTAAGTGCTTAATAAAATCACTCATTCAAAAACATAGATCGACATCAGAACTCTGCCTCCCGCCAGTCAGTTACGAGGCCTCCATATTGGTTCTCGGTCGCCAGAGAAATCAGACTGAGGTACGCAAATATAACCCGAGACCAACATCGCGGGGGTCTAAGCCCGACGGGCGTTGGCCTGCACCCAGGCCCTGGGCTGATGGGGGGGGGCACCGGGGTGCAAACCGGCCAGGAGGTTTTTTCTCCCAGGCCGGCTTGCGCACCACCGCCATTTTGCCTAAGGGAAGCCAGAGAGACCTAGCAGGCAAAACCAAACCGGCTAACAGGCATAGCCCGAGGCGGACATAGCAGGGGTCTCAGACGGTCAGGCCCTGGACTGCCCCCAGGTCCTGGGCTGCTCGGTGGGCCATCTGTGTGCCAACCCAGCCAGGAGCTTGTTTGCCCCCGGGCTGGCGCACTCCGCCGCCATTTTGCCTACGGGAAGCCAGAGAGACCCAGCAGACAAAACCAAACCAGCAAACAGGCATAGCCTGAGGCGGACATAGCAGGGGTCTCAGATGGTCAGGCCCTGGACTGCCCCCAGGCCCTCGGCTGCTCAGTGGGTCATGTGTGTGCTGACCTGGCCAGAAGGTTGTTAGCCCAGCAGACTCTCCCAGCACTCTCAGGGAGCGTGCGCACGCCACCATCCTAGCCACCTGACAGACCCAATTAACACTCACAGCTGAGGGGAACTTTGCTCCAACATTGGCCTGCCAGGCTTTTGCCTAGACTCAGGGCATGAGCAGCTAGGCTAGCCTTGTGTGCACCAACCTGGTTGGGAGTTCTGCTGCCCAGCAGAGAGATCAGCACCCAGAAAAGGTCCCTGCAGCATACAGCCTCGGCACTCCCTGAAGGAGCAAACGTGCACCTTCTGGCTCACAGACACAATCTGGGGCAAAGAACACTAGGGCTGCAAGGGCACCCAAGAGGAGGAAAGCACATCAGAAATCTGCAACAGGGGAAACCCTGCCCTCCAGTGTTGCAGAAATAGCCCTAGAGCCTCTCAGGAGGCTGAAACACCAGCCGGAGACAAGACCAATTAGCTCCAGAGAACAAGATGGCAAAGGGCAAACGCAGGAACGCTACTAACAGAAATATAGGCAATATGGCAGCATCTGAACCAAACTCTCCAACATCAGCAAGTCCTGGTTATGCCAACACACCAGAGAAACAAGATTTGGATTTAAAATCACTGTTCATGATGCTGCTAGAAGAACACAAAAAGGACATGAATGAATCTCTTAAAGAAATACAGGGGAACATGAATAAGCTAGAAACCCATATAATGGAAACACAAAAAGCACTTAAAGAAATGCAGGAGAATAAGGCCCAAGAGATAGAACCCAATAAAGAAGAAAGGCAAAAAAAAAAAAAACTTAAAGAAATGCAGGAGAACTTGAGTCAACAGGCAGAAGTCATGAAAGAGGAAACACAAAAATCTCTTAAAGAATTACAGGAAAACACAGACAAACAAATGATGGAACTGAGCAAAACCATCCTGGACCTAAAAACAGAAGTAGAAACAACTAAGAAATCACAAAGGGAGACAACTTTGGAGATAGAAAACCTTGAGAAGAAATCAGGGGCCATAGATGCAAATATCAACAACAGAATACAAGAGATGGAAGAAAGAATCTCAGATGCCGAAGATACTATAGAAACCATTGACTCAACTGTCAAAGAAAATGCAAAATGCAAAAAGCTTGTATCCCAGAACATCCAGGAAATCCAGGATACAATGAGAAGACCAAACCTAAGGATTATAGGTATAGATGAGAGTGAAGATTTACAACAGAAAGGGCCAGCAAATATCTTCAACAAAATTATGGAAGAAAACTTTCCTAACTTAAAGAGAGAGATGCCTATGAATATACAAGAAGCCTACAGAACTCCAAACAGACTGGACCTGAGCAGAAATACCTCCCGTCACATAATAATCAAAACCCCAAATGCACTAAACAAAGAAAGAATATTAAAGGCAGTAAGAGAGAAAGGCCAAGTAACATATAAAGGAAGACCCATCAGAATCACACCAGACTTCTCACCAGAGACCATGAAAGCTAGAAGATCCTGGGCAGATCTCATGCAGACTCTAAGAGAACACAAATGTCAGCCAAGACTACTATACCCAGCAAAACTCTCATTCACCATAGATAGAGAAACCAAGATATTCCATGACAAAACCAAATTCACACAATATCTTTCCACAAACCCAGCTCTGCAAAGAATAATAGGAGGAAAACTCCAATACAAGGAGGGAAGCTACACCCTGGAAAAAGCAAGATAGTTACCTTCCTTCATCAAACCCAAAAGAAGATAACCACTCAAATATAAAAAGAACATCAAAAATGACAGGAAGTAATAATCAATATTCCCTAATATCTCTTAACATCAATGGTCTCAATTCCCCAATAAAAAGACATAGACTAACAGACTGGATAAGGAAACAGGACCCTACAATTTGCGGTATACAGGAGACACACCTCAGTGTCAAAGATAAAAACTACCTTAGAGTAAAAGGCTGGAAGACAATCTTACAAGCCAATGGTCACAGGAAACGAGCAGGAGTAGCCATTCTAATATCAGATAAAATTGACTTTCAACCTAAAGTCATCAAAAGAGACACAGAAGGACATTTCTTGCTGGTCAAAGGAAAAATCCACCAAGAAGAACTTTCAATTCTGAACATCTATGCGCCAAATGCAAGGGCACCCTCATTCGTAAAAGAAACCTTACTAAAGCTCAAAGCACACATTGCACCTAACACAATAATTGTGGGGGACTTCAACACTCCACTTTCCTCAATGGACCGATCGGGAAAACAGAAACTAAACAGGGACACAGTAAAACTAATTGAAGCTTTGGACCAATTGGATTTGACTGATATTTACAGAACATTTCACCCTAAAGCAAAAGAATATACCTTTTTCTCAGCACCTCATGGTACCTTCTCCAAAATTGACCATATAATTGGACACAAGTCAGACCTCAACAAATATAAGAAGATCGAACTAATCCCATGCCTCCTATCAGATCACTATGGAGTAAAAGTGATCTTCAATAGCAACAAAAACAACAGAAAACCCACATACACGTGGAAACTGAACAATATTCTACTCAATGATACCTTGGTCAAGGAAGAAATAAAGAAAGAAATTAAAGACTTTTTAGAACACAACGAAAATGAAAACACAACATACCCAAATCTATGGGACACAATGAAAGCGGTGCTTAGAGGAAAACTCATAGCCCTGAGTGCCTCCAAAAAGAAAATGAGAGAGCATACATTACCAGCTTAATGACACACCTGAAAGCCCTGGAACAAAAAGAAGCTATTTCACCCAGGAGGAGTAGAAGGCAGGAAATCATCAAACTCAGGGCCGAAATCAATCAAGTAGAAACAAAGAGAACCATACAAAAAATCAACAAAACCAGGAGCTGGTACTTTGAGAAAATCAACAAGATAGATAAACCCTTAGCCAGACTGACCAAAGGGCACAGAGAAAGTATCCAAATTAACAAACTTAGAACTGAAAAGGGAGATATAACAACGGAAACTGAGGAAATCCAAAAAATCATCAGATCCTACTACAAGAGCCTGTACTCAACACAACTGGAGAATCTGGAGGAAATGGACAATTTCTTTGACAGATACCAAATACCAAAATTAAATCAGGACCAACTAGACCATCTAAACAGTCCCATAAAGCCTAAAGAAATAGGAGTCATAGAAAGTCTTCCAACCAAAAAAAGCACAGGACCAGATGGTTTCAGTGCAGAATTCTATCAGACCTTCAAAGAAGAGTTAACACCAATACTCTTCAAACTATTCCACAAAATAGAAACAGAAGGAACACTACCCAATTCCTTCTACGAAGCCACAATTACGCTGATACCAAAGCCACACAAAGATCCAACAAAGAAAGAGTACTTCAGACCAATTTCCCTTATGAACATCGATGCAAAAATACTCAATAAAATTCTTGCCAACCGAATCCAAGAACACATCAAAACGATCATCCACCATGATCAAGTAGGCTTTATCCCAGGAATGCAGGGTTGGTTCAATATACGGAAATCCATCAATGCAATCCACTACATAAACAAACTCAAAGAACAAAACCACATGGTCATTTCATTGGATGCTGAAAAAGCATTTGACAAAATTCAGCATCCTTTCATGCTTAAAGTCTTAGAGAGAACAGGAATTCAAGGCCCATATGAAAACATAGTAAAAGCAATATACAGCAAACTGGTAGCCAGCATCAAACTAAATGGAGAGAAACTTGAAGCAATCCCACTGAAATCAGGGACCAGACAAGGCTGCCCCCTTTCTCCTTATCTTTTCAATATTGTACTTGAGGTACTAGCTCGGGCAATTCGACAACATAAGGAGGTCCAAGGGATACAAATTGGAAAGGAAGAAGTCAAACTTTCATTATTTGCAGACGACATGATAGTCTACCTAAGTGACCCAAAAAACTCCACTAGAGAGCTCCTACAGCTGATCAACAACTTCAGCAAAGTGGCAGGTTATAAAATCAACACAAGCAAATCAGTGGCCTTCCTATACTCAAAGGATAAGCAGGCTGAGAAAGAAATTAGGGAAATGACCCCCTTCACAATAGCCACAAACAGTATAAAGTATCTTGGGGTGACTCTTACCAAACATGTGAAAGATCTGTATGACAAGAACTTCAAGACTCTGAAGAAGGAAATGGAAGAAGACCTCAAAAAATGGGAAAACCTCCCATGCTCATGGATCGGTAGAATCAATATAGTTAAAATGGCCATTTTGCCAAAAGCAATATACAGATTCAATGCAATACCCATCAAAATCCCAACTCAATTCTTCACAGAGTTAGAAAGAGCAATTATCAAATTCATCTGAAACAACAAAAAACCCAGGATAGCTAAAACTATTTTCAGCAACAAAAGAAAATCTGGGGGAATCAGTATCCCTGACATCAAGCGATACTACAGAGCAATAGTGTTAAAAACTGCATGGTATTGGTACAGTGACAGGCAGGAGGATCAATGGAACAGGATTGAAGATCCAGAAATGAACCCACACACCTATGGCCACTTGATCCTCGACAAAGAGGCTGAAAACATCCAATGGAAAAAAGATAGCCTTTTCAACAAATGGTGCTGGTTCAACTGGAGGTCAGCATGCAGAAGAATGCGAATTGATCCATCCTTGTCTCCTTGTACTAAGCTCAAATCCAAATGGATCAAGGACCTCCACATAAAGCCAGACACTCTTTGAAGCTAATAGAAAAGAAACTGGGGAAGACCCTTGAGGACATCGGTACAGGGAGAAAGTTTCTGAACAGAACACCAATAGCGTATGCTCTAAGAGCAAGAATTGACAAATGGAACCTCATAAAATTACAAAGTTTCTGTAAGGCAAAGGACACCATCAAGAGGACAAATCGGCAACCAACAAATTGGGAAAAGATCTTCACCAATCCTACATCAGATAGAGGGCTAATATCCAATATATATAAAGAATTCAAGAAGTTAGACTCCAGAAAACCAAACAACCCTATTAAAAAATGGGGTACAGAGTTAAACAAAGAATTCTCACGTGAAGAACTTCGGATGGCGGAGAAGCATCTTAAAAAATGCTCAACTTCATTAGTCATTAGGGAAATGCAAATCAAAACAACCCTGAGATTTCATCTTATACCAGTCAGAATGGCTAAGATTAAAAATTCAGGAGACAGCAGGTGTTGGAGAGGGTGTGGAGAAAGAGGAACACTCCTCCACTGCTGGTGGGGTTGCAAATTGTTACTACTACTCTGGAAATCAGTCTGGCGGTTCCTCTGAAAACTGGGCACCTCACTTCCAGAAGATCCTGCTATACCACTCCTGGGCATATACCCAGAGGATTCCCCACCATGTAATAAGGATATATGCTCTACTATGTTCATAGCAGCCCTATTTATAATTGCCAGATGCAGGAAAGAACCCAGGTATCCCTCAACAGAAGAGTGGATGCAAAAAATGTGGTATATCTACACAATGAAGTACTATTCAGCCATTAGAAACAATGAATTCATGATATTCTTAGGCAAATGGATGGAGCTAGAGAACATCATACCAAGTGAGGTAACCCAAACTCAAAAGGTGAATCATGGTATACACTCACTAATAAGTGGATATTAACCTAGAAAACTGGAATACCCAAAACATAATCCACACATCAAATGAGGTACAAGAAGAAAGGAGGAGTGGCCCTTTGTTCTGGAAAGACTCAGTGAAACAGTATTCGACAAAACCAGAATGGGGAAGTGGGAAGGGGTGGGTGGGAGGACAGGGGAAGAGAAGGGGGCTTACGGGACTTTCAGGGAGTGGGGGGCTAGAAAAGGGGAAATCATTTGAAATGTAAATAAATTATATCGAGTAAAAAAATTAAAAAAAAGCCAGAGATCATCCTTCACGCAAAACAATGCTGTATATGAAATGATTTCAGCTCATACGATGGCCTTATAAAAGAATGCCAATGATTATATTTTCAGTTTTCTAGATGAAGGAAATTAAAAGAAATTAATACATAAGGGTTGAGGTATTGATATTTGAAACTAGATGTATCTGATTCTAGAACATATAAACTTAACATTTTTCTTCTTTCTGAACAAAAGTTGAAAGGAATGCAGAAAATGTAGTCTGTGACAAATAACTAAAAGGTACCATATGATAAATCAAATATTTTTCTTCCATTTTAAAAACTTTATAAGGGGTCATTAAAAAATCTATATTTTAGTTCTTGAAATTAAATATTCTCATATAGACAGCACAGCTCTCAACTCATCCAGGGGCATCTCTTTCTACTGACCCTTCTCTCTCCTGAGAACTACAATTCTATGCAGTTATGCATATAATTTTTAAGATAGTTGTGTCCTATTATGCTAGGCTAGTGATTCTAAATTTTGGCTTACATCAAAATCTCCTGTGAGTACTGTTACAACAGCAGAGATTCTGATGTAGTGGTCTGTAGTGGGAGCAGAGAGTTTGAGTTACCATGTTGTGGAAGAGCTGAGAACAGAATGGGGGCCCACGGGCTGGATCTGGCCTGGGACTGAGAGGGAAGGGTAGGGAGAGAGCTCTGGCTGAGGCCCTTGGGGTTGAGTGGGTCCTTGGCTTGTTCTTCAGGCTGCTTAGCTTGATGGAGTAAATGATTGGGAGGGCAGAGAGGCCTCCTGCAGGAAACTAGATGAAGCTTTTTAGAGGAAGACTTGCTCCATTGCTCTAGCATGGTCGGTCCCCATGAAAAGAGGCAGCTAATGGTTTTAAAGCATTTATTGTCTTGGCATAAAGTTGTGATGAGTGAAACTGTACCCTACTTTCTCAGGTTGGGCTTGAGGTTAAATACCTTTTGTAGGGAGGAGTATCTGGGAAGGAAAGCTTAATTGGCTAAGCCCTTTAGGCCTTTAGGTATCTCATTAAAATGGAGATCTAACTTGAGGGTATGTGGTCACATCCTTTACTTGTGGAGGGGCTTGGGGGCATTGCCCTTATATGACTGATGGCCACAGACCTGTGGAGTAGAGAGCTGCGGCCTCATGGCAGGAGCCTTATGTCTAGGAGCATGACAAAGGCCTACTGACTACCAGGGTTTTAAACCTAGCTCAGCCCTAAACCAGGCTGCTTTTAATGGCCCTCGCTGGAGAGACCTAGAACCCAGAATCTCAACATATCAGAGGGTAAAACTGTGATGTGTGGCTTAAAATAGGGTTTGACTGAAAGCCTACAAACAGCAAGAGTCTTGTTCCATTTCAGCATACCACAAAAATAAAACAAAATAAAATTCATACCAGTTTTCAGCTTAGTAATGGCTAAAGAAAATGTGTACAGATGCACAATAAAATGTTATTCAGCTACAAGTGGATGAAATCTCACCAATGCAGCAACCATAGTTAGAAGTGGAGATTTTTCCATTAAGTGAAATAAACAAGGCACACAAAGACAAGTACTGTGTGATCTTAGTCATACAAGAAATCAAAATAAAAAAGATCTTGGAGGTTAAGAGTAGACGTATGAACAGGTGGGATCAGGGAAGAAGGAAGAGAGTACAGGGAATTATGACTGGAATAGGGGGACATTTATAGGGCCTAGTGTAGTGTAAGCTTCCTGGAACCTATGAGTGTGACCCTAGCAGGGATGCCTAGTAATGGAGGAGAAAGGCCTAACCATCCATCTTCTGTAACCAGGCAAGGCTTTCAAAGTTGGGACACCAATCCAGCCATTAAACCTTTGATCCACAATCTGTCTTGTAAGATGTGCTCTGGCCATGGTGACTGAAAGCTTGTGAGAGTGTTTAGCCAATGACTGGTCTAATATGAGACCAGAGCCATGAGAGGGGGCAAATGCTTGGAACTGTTTGGATGGGCAGGTGGGTGGTCCAGAGACTTAAGGTAGAGTCAAACATGACAGACAAAAAATTTCTGATGATATTCTGCTATACTCATGGATGGTGGCTAGCCAATTGTTATCAGAGAGGTTTTCTCTGGCAGCTGATAGGAATAGATGCAAAGACATACATCCAAACATTAGGAGGAACTTGGGAAGAAGGGGGGGGGGGAAGAAGGATTGTAGGAGCCAGGGGGTAGTTTAGGATACCAGGAGACACAAAGCCAATAGAATCACCTAAACAGCACTCCTAGGGACTCACAGAAACTGGAGGGAAAATCGCAGATCTTACATGGGACTGTGCTAGGTCATCTGCACACATGCTGTGGTTGTATAGCTTAGTAGTTTTGTGAGACTCCTAACAGTGGGAATGGAGCTGTCTTCGACTCTTTTGCCTGCTCTTGGACCCCTCCTACTGAGTTGCTTTGTCCAACCTGATATGAGTGTTTGTGCCGAGGCTTATTACATCTTGTTATGCCTCGTTGAGTAGATATACCTGGGAGGTCTACTCTTGCCTGAAGAAAAATAGTGAGCAGTGCATCTGGGGGAGGGGAGGGGAGGGGAGGGGAGGGGAGGGGAGGGGAGGGGAGGGGAGGTAGAGAGCGGGGATGGGAGTAGAGTGAGAGGAGGCTGTGGTTGGTATGTACTGTATGACAGAAGAATAAATAAAAAGAGAAAAGAATTAAAAAGTATCTTGGCAGTTATCAGAGAGCAGGGAGACAAATAAATTTTGATCAGTGGGTATTGAGTTATCATTAGACATCACTGATGGATTTGTAGTTTATTACTGCACAGCATAGTGACTAAAATAGTGATAAAGTTCTGTATATTTCAATAAGTTGCAAACAGTGACTTTATTTTTACGATCGATGACAGATATTTAACATTTAACTGATCTTAAACATTACACAGCATAGCATCCATGTTTCAAAATGTCACATTGTATCCTACAAATAGGTATGATTATGTGCTTACATGAGAGCTTACAAGCAAGGGGAAGGGTTATGGTTAGTCTCAGTAGTTAAGGGTGCTTGATGCTCTTCCAGAGGACTGCAGTTTGGTCCCCACCACCCAAGTTATATGTTTTAAACCTTCCTGCAATTTCTAGCCTTAGAAGATACTTGTGCTCTTGTATACATGACCACATGCAGATATTCAGACACTCACGCACATAATAAAAAAATAATAAAAAATTTAAAACAAAGTTAAAATGGATCTTTATTTATAGGAATAAACCCACTAGGCAGAATTAAAGTAGTTAGTTATTAAGACTTGCCACCACCATACCCTTTGTTTACCTAAGGCATGCAATGAGGTTTCAATATCCCATTTGAAAATAACTATAGATTTCCAGGACCAACACAAGTTTGTGAGAAATTTATATGTAGATATATATATATATATATATCTAGTAACAAGATACTAATTTTGTCTTAAAATTAGTGTTTTTGAGGCTGTAATGAAATGCAGCCATGACCAAAAACATTTTGGAAGAGGAAATGCTTTATCTTTTTTCCAGGTAACTGTCCATCACTGAGGGGAGTCAGAGCAGGAACAACAGCAGGGCAGGAACCTGGAGGCAGGAGATGATACAGAGGCCATGGAGGAGTGCTGATTAGTGGCCTTTACTGACTGGCTCCTCATGGCTTGCTAAGTCTGTTTTCTTATTGTACCCAGGACCACCAGCCCAGTGCTGGCACAACCTACAAGGTCCTTGGACCTCTCATATCATTAAGAAAAATTACCTGTAGTTTTCCTACAGATCAGTCTTATAGAGGGAATTTCTCAACTGATGTGCCCTCTGCTCAGCTGACTATAGCTCATATGTAGTTTTATGTCAAGTTGAAATAAAACTAGGCAGTACAATTCATGCCTTGTAAACTTGACACACGAGCACATCATTATTAAGCCACAACCCTTTCTTTCTTGTTTATCACCACCATCACATATTAATAAATATCACAATATAAAACATATTACACATTAAAAGTACTGCAGTCTATACAAATTAAAACATTTTAAAATTTGCCTCTTTAAAAAATCCAGTTCCTTTATTTACTTATTTAAAATTTTAAATTAATTATTTTATTTATTTACATCCTAAATGTTGTCCCCCTCTCAGAGTTCTTCACCTCATCCCTCCTCTCATTTGCCCATGAGTTCCTTTAAAACTCCAAAATCTCCTTTAAAAGTTAAATGCCTTTCAACTGGTGGCACCTGTAAAACCAATGTAAAGAAAATACTTTCTGACTTCAAGAATAACGAACCTGGGCAAAATCACCATGTGAACAAAGGAAAACGAAACTTAAAACTGTAAATAATTTAGTGTCCAGTGGCTGGGATTTGCTGAGGATCTGGACACTTGGGCCACTTCTCCATTTCTTTTTTTTTTTATTGATATAGTTTTTATTTATATTTCAAATGATTTCCCCTTTTCTGGGTCCCCACTACCCGCAAGTCCCATAAGCCCCTCTGCAGTATACAGTCTGCAAGGCTCAGCCCGGCTCCCCTACATGGCTGCTCCTGTTTTAGCCAGTTGTCCTATGATATTGGCACCTCAAAAATCGTCTTCAACTGCAACTGCACTGAACTTTCACTGGTAGCCTCTTCAACAGTCTTTTAGCAGTGCCTTTCTTCAGGGACTCCAGTGCTTCTACACAGTGAGAAGCCCCTGCTATTACCCATGACTTCAAATCCAGTACCATTGGGGTGATTCTTACACTACAAAGTTAGATGCCAGCACAAGATACAAACTTGTCCTCTTTTAGAACAACTATTCTGTGTGCTGACTCTGAGAAAACACTTCCTAGAAGATTTCACTTTAGTGATGCTGGCCTCTTTTTAATTACCATTATTTTTAAGCTCTAGCTAACCACCATGAATTGTTCCAGTAAAACAAAGGTTTCACTCAGCGGTGCTAGTGTCTTGGTAATCACAGCTAGTTCTTCAGCCACAAATGACCACAGCCACAGTTTCTTAATGCAAGATATTACATAAATAGCCCAGGCAGTCTGTGCTTCCCTCTGAAGTTTTACAAGCCAGGCATCCATTGTCTGCAACACTCTCATCTTCTTTCTTTCTTTCAACACTCTCATCTTCTAAGCGCTCATCAATCTTTAAAGGCTCAATGGGCTTAGTAGTCTAAATTTCCAAAGTCCTTCCACAGTCCAGTAAAAAACAAAACAAAACAAAACAACAACAACAAAAAACACATGGTCATCACAGCAGCACGCAACTCTTGGAACCAATGTTGCATTTCCTCTAATATATGTAAAGGCCATTAGTGTGTTTATGGAAAGACTAACAGTAAAACTCTTACATATTTTAGCAATGTCCTTCCAGGGGGAAACTGACATTTCCTCATTACAGGGATTCTGGTCTGCAAACTGGCTCAAGTCTAGAAATAGTTCACCAGATGAGATTGCCTCTTGTCACTATTAAATGTAGCTTTTCTTTCATTTGTCTGAGACTTATTTTTGCTTATATAGATTAAAAATGCAGTAGGCTTTTTGCTTATTTCATTTCTGGAAACACCATAGGTCTATACAAGTCATGCCACCATAACATTCATTTTACCTGTGCTACCCATCACAGGTCAAACAATTATGGACATTGCTTTTCCTGTGCTTCCATTATGATAACCTCATCTTTGACAATTCACTGCTGACTCTTGGCTCCTGCTACTTTGAGCTAAATCTACCACAGTTAATTCATCTAACTGAGCAACAGTATCCCCAGTCCTAAAATATGACACAGGAAAAGGGCGAGAATAAAGCTCTTCAAATGTGCTACTGTTCCTCTCACCATTTTATGTCTTATAGTGAAGAGCATGTCTTAGGGTTAGGGTTCTCAGAGTATACTCACTCACAATGCACTCACATGCCAACTTCCCTGAACCTTAAAATCCCTTCATCAATTCCAAGCCAAGGATTTTTTTAGGAATCTCTAGCTCCATTTTAATAGGATGTCTTTTGACAAATGCTTCATCAAACCATACAAACAAACTTTTTGCATTCTACAAAGTCTGTAAACTTCTATTTTAAATTTGGAATCTCCATTCAGCAAGCCCATATCAATAAATTCAGCCTGATTCAGTTCTATGTACAACCTTAAAAATCTATTCAGATTCACCTCTATATCTATCTATCTATCTATCTATCTATCTATCTATCTATCTATCTATCTATCTATCTATCTATCTTTTTCATCTGTACTGTACCCTGTGCTGTTTCAGATAGAGTACACTATTCTCTCTAGTTTTTTTTATCTGAAACAGTACAGAAGACATCTTTAAAAATGTATATAAGCACTTATTTTTCTGAAGATTTGGAGATAAAAGCAGAAAATAGGTGCTAGATAAAAATCAACAAAAAACAAGACATTGATGTTTAAAATAATACTTGAATAATAATTGAAGTTTAAAATGAATATATAATTGTTTAAAGGATATAGAGTAGAAGAAATCTAGAAAATGAAACCTAGAAAATGTACCAAAAGACAAAGGCAATAAGGCTCAGGGTAGAATTTCATAGAATGTCTCAGGATCTGTAAGATCTTCTCCTCCATTATTTGAATTTTCCTCCAGTATCAGCTGAATAAGTCCCATTCACCTTATTTGACACCTGCCTTTCATTGGCTTGAAGTTGCCGATTAGGCTTGACTGAATGGCTAGCAAGCCTTAGGTTTTAGAGTTACCTTTTTAGAGGTGGTAATATTCAAGTTGAATAGAAGGCCAATTAAGGCAAAGTCTTTACCTTTTAGTCATAGAGTTGGAATACTACTTCTGGGTAGAGACATGTTTTTGTCATGTCCCTTAAGAGGTAATCCAGTTGGGTGAGTGAACCTCCTTGCCAAGGGACTGTCTCTCAAAAGACTTGTTCACCTTAAGATAAGGGGAATAATTAGTCCCTTAATGAGATAATCTTCTTTTCCTTCCCATAGTTTCTATCACTCAACAGTTCCTAAAAACTACCATAAAGCTATTTTGGTTTGCTCAAATTTCAGTTATGACACAGAAAGGCATAACTTTCCTCTTTTTAACTCTTCTTTCTTCTAGCTATTGACCAGAGCCTAAGTATGCTTTTTTCTGAATCTTTTGAGTTTTTTCCTTCTTTTTCTGGACAGTACCCCTTCTTGCTATATGACTGTTGAGTTTGCTTTTGCAGTATCTGTTGAAACTCAAGTGACTTAGTCACTTTTCTGTTGCTGTGGAGAGACACAAGGCAACTCTTATGAAAGAAATAATTTAACTGGGCTGGTTTACAGTTTCAGAAGCTTAGTGCATTATCATCATGGTGGAGACTGTGACAGCATGCACACAGGGCTGGAGCAGTGACTGAGAGCTCTATACCCTGCTCTGCAGATAGAGATTCTGGACTTAGCATGACCTTTTGAAATCTCAAAGCTCACCAAGAGTGATCACTTCCTCTATTAAGGCCACACCTCCTATATCCTTCTAATCCTTTAAAATAGTCTCACTCCCTTGTGATTAAGCATTCAAATATACCAGCCTATGGAAGGCATTCTTATTCAAACTACCACACTCAAATTTCTTGCGGTGATTAGTTCTTTCAAAGTAATTTAAAGACATTTTTACTCTGATGCATGGATTTGGAAGTTCTGCATGAAATTTTGGCTACTGAAAAAGTCCTAGAAGTAGCGATTTATTGGCTGTTAGGGGCTAATTATGGTGCACCATGTGAAATAAGAATAATTCTTTATTTTGGCAATGCATATCACAACAGGAACCTTACTGTGTTTATCCTTCAGAAATAAATTCCTTGGCTTCTTCTTGTTTTGAAGATGTGGTAAAGCGACAAATTAAAATTCACAGCTTATCAATGTGACAGAAGATTAAAAATAGAGGGATTTATAAACAAACCTTTACATTTCAAAAAATGCAAGAAGTGCTTTATGAATTTTTCAGTTTGTCTTTTTCTGGGAAAAACACATTTGATCTACATTTGATTGACTGCAAGATGAAAGTCAAGCTGGTCTAACTTAAAGTGACTTACTTTCATTATACAATGTCATCTCTTATTTTCAGTAAGGATAGAAGAAATTGAGTACGAAAATTGAAAAATCATTTTAATGCTCCCTAAAGAAATTGTAACATGAGCTGGAACATATGGGTAATTTGTGAGGCAAAGTTATCTATGGCATCTTATCATTTTCAATATACTTTTTGTGACCAAAATATTATAAATCAAGAAGAGTTTGTTTGTTTGTTTATTTTAAATAAAAAGACAGTAACAATGAGAAGAACAAAACCAACAAACCTTTGATCAGGCTTTTTAATCTCTTTGTTCCATTTGTAAATAAGGCATTAAGCAAGGGTGACTCATAAGACAGGATAAAAACACGACTTTACTTTTGTTACCTATTGTTTCCTTAAAATGTACTTACTGGCATAATATTCTTTTCCCCTCTGGATGAACAGCTGTTTCCATTCCTTCTTTGGCTCACATTTAGGTGGTAGACCATATTGTAGTTTTGCTGGGTAAAAAGCAGAATCTATCCAATATTAGATTTTTTACATTCTGATGCTGATCAGATTATGCCCTGGTTTGAAGTTAGTTTTGTCAGTATTACGGTAGCAATCAATTCCTGCTTGTTGACTGTCCTATTTTCTTGGAATGCTTTTTGTTCTCTTCTTTTTACTTCAATGTACTGTCTATCCTTTTAGATAAAATGTGCTTATAAATAACAACAAAAAAGATGAGTCTTATAATTTTTTCAACTGGCTTGTATGTTTTTAGTCAGTTGAAAAAATGGTTCCAATGAATTGAAGCCATTAATGTTTTTTAAGTTTATTGTTGAAAAGTATGTTTATTGGTTTGCATCTTGCTTTGTATTTTGGCCCTGCATTCAAATATGTATAAACATCACTAAATAGACTCAGTAAGCTTTATATATATATATATATATATATATATATATATATATATATATATATATATATATATATATATAGTATATTTAAATGTAACATTTATATTTGATTTATATAATGAGATTTATATTAAGTCTCAATGTAAAATTGATAGGGGATTATGGTTATATGGGAGGAGTTGGAGGAGAAGGGAAGGGTGGATATGATGAAAAACATTGTTTTCATGTATAGAATTCTAAAAATTTTGGTATTAACATTTCTCTCAAGAAAGACACTAGAAAATGGAAAGATATCCTGTGTTCATGGGTTGGCAGAATTAATATTGTGAAAATGACCATCCTACCAAAAACACTTATAGATTGAATGCAATCCCAAACACAATACACATAATATTCTTACAGAAATTGAAAAAAATTCTGTAAAAATATACATACAGTAGGAGTACCTTTATTTATTATATATGTATATATAATAGAGCTTTAGTACTAAAACTATTATAATAAATAGAGCTATAGTAATAAAAATAATATGGTACAGGTAAAAACAGATGTATAGAGCAATGGAATAAAATAGAAGACATAAAATTGAGTACTCATAGCTATAGCAATCTGAAGAGTAGGGAGTGCTCCTTTCAGAAACTACAACAAAGATTCCATTGAACTGCAAGCCCAGACTTCCTTCTGGCCACTTTGGGCTTTTGATGTCTTTGAGCCAACAGTCTAAGAAAGTAATTACAATATTAGGAAGGGTGATTGACCCAGATTACCAAGCAGAAATTTGATTGCTTCTCCACAATGGAGGTAAGAAAGATTATTCCCTCCATGAGGGTAGGAAATCACTTGGTACTATCACTTGGTGTCCTGACCCGTGGGACCTAGTTATTCAGGGAGCTGAGGGGAACCCAAACCTGAAAGAGAAATGGGCAGGAAAAAGGAGCAAGGCCAAGCAAAAGGGGCCTTGTCAAAGCCTCTTTAATGAAAAGCAAAACGCCTGGTTTTGAACACTCCATAAGAGGAAGTAGGGAGGGGCTGAGGGGAATGCTAAAAGCACAGGAGGAGGAAAGGTCATCCAGGATGGATGCTGGCTGTGGCATCCAGCAGCTTTTCTGGAATGCTGGTTCCACCTAGACAACCCCAGGTGTTCAGCCAGGATGAGAACCAGTTGATCAGCCTGTGTGAAGAAGGGGGTGGTTCAGCTGTAAACTGCAAGATCAGTGAACTCTCAAGGTGAGAGCTGTTGAAGGTCTGTTTTCCCAGAGTTTGGTCTCCAACAACTTGGTACTTAGGAGATCACTTGGTACTATCATGTTCTGTAATTAAAGTCAATGGGAAACTACAACAGCCTAATCCAAGCAGAATGACACAGGACACAGACCCTTGATGAATGAAGGTATGGTCACTCCTCCAGGAAGAGAGATAAATAGCTACTGAGGTGCTTGCTGAGGGTGGAGGAAATACAGAATGTGTAGTGGAGGAAGGTAGTTACAAATACCAACTAATACCATATGTTTAGTTGCTGAAATGAGGATTATAATTAGCATATGAATGTTTCTGTTGAATTTTGTTAAGAATGTGATTGCAGAGATATTTTTCTTTGATCAATTTCTTTGTTATGTATTGTAAAATCAATTAAGAGCATATCAGTGGTTATCACATTTAAATTTAAGATATTAAAAGAATGTCCCTCAAGATACAATGTCACTTATTCTTAATTTATAGTGTGTTTGAAATAGTACAACAGATAGTTATATCATGTTATACATAATTATGATGTGGTTATTGTTTTTATTTGGAAATTAAACATGACATGAATGCCAAATGGACAAAGGATGGACTTTTGATGATTATCCTTGGTAATCAACTTGACTACATCTATAATTAGTTTAAACCCAAATGCCTGGGTATATCTGTGAGGGATTTATTTTTCTTGATTGAATAATCTGAAGTGGAAAGACCCACTTCTAATCTGGACCTTTGAGATTGGAAGATACACCTTTACTCTAGATCTTTTGAGGTGGGAAGATCTTTAATCCGGCTTCATATTCTGCTGGAAGCTTATACAAAGGGCACGGCAGAAGGAAACTTGCTCTTTGTCTGCTAGCTCTTATCTCACCAGCAAGTATATCCCGTCATGAGCATTACAGCCTACTTCTTTAGTATTTGAGTACATATGAAGACCAGATGAGACATCCAGCCTCATGGACAGTGCGACCATTGTATTCTAGAACCTTCTACTGGTTGGACTACATTGTTGGACTAGCCAGATCATCTCCTGTAAGCCATTCCAATAATATATATATATATATATATATATATATATATATATATATATATATATATATTATAATTATTATTATGTTGCTCAGTAATGCTCATTGTTACCCAGTTCACAATAGCTAGGAAATAGAAATAAACTAAATGACTTTCAACAGATGAAAGAGAAATAAAAATGTGCAACATATACTCAATGAAATATCATACAGCTGTGAAGTTTTCTTCTTCCATGCTGTGACGTTTTCTTTTTCCATGCTCTTTACATAGGCTTACATCCAAAGCTGTGGCCCAGATTAAAGGTGGATCTTGCAACCTCAAAAGTTCTGGATTAAAGGTATATCTTCCAACCCCAAAGGTCCAGATTAGAAGTGGGTCTTTCTACTTCATATATGTATATGCATATGTGTATGTGCATCTGTATATGTACATGTTCTACAAGTTCACATATACTCCACATATGCATATATATATATATATATATATATATATATAAGTTCTACAAGTTCTGTTTCTTTCTAAAGCCCTGATTTATACAAGAGTCAAAACAACAACAGCAAAACCCCAAATAATTAAAGAAGCAAACAAAGAACCAAAGGAATCAAGGAAACAATGACCCAATTAAGAAATGTGATAGAGATCTAAAAAAAAGTTGTTAAATAAGGAAATTAAAAATAGCTAAGAAATACCTCAAACAGTGCTCATGATTTGCAGCAATTTGTGAAGTACAAATTAAAACGAGAAAAAATTTTATTTTCTCCACAGTTCCTGTAGTATAGGGATGGGAGAGCTTTTTCAGCCTTCTCACACTTACTCTGAATTTTTCTCTTCTATCTCTGGCTATACTTCAATCATTCTGTGCTTTTCTTGACCCTTTGTCTCAACGGTTGAACGTAGTCAGAACCAGGAAAACAATTTTCAAGGATAACACGAAATCAGATGCAGTGTTGCTTATTTGAAAAGCAGGGAATAATATCCTTGAAAGTGTGAAAACAGAAATCTTTAAAAAACACATTCACAGCTTGTCTCATAACTTGCCATTGTTTTTATTTTCTGCTTAATGTCAATGTTATTTTAAGAGAAAATATTAACATGATGTTATTGTTCATCAGAGCAGTTTACAAAACAAATATAAGAGTGTTTCATGATTGTATGTATGATTGCTGAAATGGGCTTTTGATGCCTGGCATTTTGAGGTTAAAAAAAAAAAAACATGTGCAGAGCCATAAAAACATGCAGACAACAGTTTTCTCTCACTTCCTCATACATGTGATTCTAGTAGCACTATCCACGTTTAGAATATCCATGGAATGTTGGACTACTTTGTCCTTTCCCAGCTCACAACACAGTACCTTCACTTTCATCACAAAATCCTCTCCCTTGCCCTGCTCTCTCAAATTTTGGATCTTCCCTGTAGTGGCAAGCTAATTTCAGACTTTGATCTGGTTTTGGAAAATCTGCATTTTTTTTTACCCTAAAGATTCACTTGGTGTGATATCAGCTCTATCTTAGTGCCTCCGCTGCAACCTCCAAATTAAGTATTCCGTTTCATGTAAATGATCATACTGAGTGCAGAGCATGCCACAGGGCACAAGGATTCAGCATGTTGAACAGTTAGGCCTTTCTGAGTTCTTTCAGGCAATGTAAAACTTGGATGACTGAGAGTCTACTTGCTGAGAACAATATGTTGTGAGCTTTCAGTTGTCTGGAGCACACAGAAATAGGGCCATTGATATAAAACATGCTGCTTTTGTGTTGGCCTGTGGAGCTCAAGCATTTTCTAGTGCATTACATAAGCCAACTTATGTAATATGTTATGTGGAGATAATATGCTGGGGATACAGGCTGTGTATGATAGAAGGCTCTTACACAGCTTTCTTCTTTCTATACTTCCTGGTGGAAATTATCTGACATTCCTAAATGATGATTCCACATCTGGATTCTATCAACTCTACAAGGCTATTTGCTCACACAATCCATGGAAAAGTCCCAGAGAGTTAGTGAAAGCTATTTATTTGTGTGTGTGTGTGTGTGTGTGTGTGTGTGATAGACAGCAATAACTCGTTGGAAGATGTCAAGTTCATTTGTGAGAGGGACTAAATTTTTATCTAAATTGCAACTGACAAAAGCCCCTCTACAAGCAATATATTTTCATTGTTTGTTTAATAAAAATCCTTACAGCTAGGTTGTTTGTTCATAGAAGTACAGATCTCAGGGATTAGCATTCATTTGAAAATTTAAGAGTAGTACTAAAGTATCTGTATAATAAATTTAAAACAGAGGTTTAGCATGAGCATGGTAGTGATGCCAATCTAACCTTGTCATACCCAATAAGACATGTCACAGCTGTTGCCTGTCCTTTCTGCTGTGGCAGAATCTTGTCGGGTCTGCCACAGTGAAGACACCATCTCCTGATACTTCCTAGAGAACCAGCCTCACTCATGGCATTTGAAAACCAGCTGCACTCAGGGCATTTGAAAACCAGCTGCACTCAGGGCATTTGGAGTGCAGAGAGGCCTGGGAGCACAGGAGAGCTAGTCTCCCAAGAGCGCCTACATACCTGTGTGCACAGAGAGAACGGAAATCCCAGGAGGACAGATACATAGGCTTGCAGGGCAGATAAGCCACAATCAGAGACAGCAAGACCAGCTAACACCAGAGATAACTATATGGAAGAAGGCAAATGAAAGATCATTACCAACAGAAACCAAGGCAACATGACACCATCAGAACCTAGTTCTCCTACAACAGCAAATCCTGGATACCCCATCACATTGGAAAAGTAAGAGTTGAATTTAAAATCACATCTCATGATGCTGATAGAGGACTTCAAGAAGGACATAAATAACTCCCTTAAAGAACTACAGGAGAACATGGGTCAATAGGCAGAAGTCCTTAAAGAAGAAACACAAAAAAGAATTTTAGGAACAGCGTACCGCCTAAAGCAAGTTCAAGCAGCAGCTAGAAACAGCTGTACTGAGTGGCAGCAGCACCTCATCCAGCGTAAAAGGCCCACCACCAGTGGAACCAAAGTGACAGGGTCCAGGCAGGCCCTGGGCCTGCTACCACTAGCCACCATCGGTCAGCTGAGCTGCAAGTGGCGGTGTAGTTACGAGAGGCTCTCCACCATCTTGGCTCCCGGACGCCAGAGAGATCTGACAGCCCCAGGTATGCAGACATAGTTCGAGGCTAACATCGCTTGGGTCTAAGCCTGACAGGCGTTGGCCTGTACCCAGGCTCTGGGCAGCTCGGTGGGCCATCTGTGTGCCAATCTGGCCAGGATGTTGTTTACCCAGCAGACTGTCCAGCACTGGCAGGGGGCGTGCACCGCCATCTTGGCTACAGGACGCCAGAGAGCTCTAACAGACAAAGCTAGTTAACAGACATAGCCGGAGGTGAACATCACTGGGGTCTAAGCCTGATAGGCATTGGCCTGTACCCAGGCCCTGGGCAGCTCGGTGGGCCATCTGTGTGCCATCCCAGCCAGGAGGTTGTCTACCTGGCAGACTGCCCAGCACTTGTAGGGGTGCGCGGCGGCACCATCTTGGTTACCTGACAGAACCAGTTAGCAGACCTAGCCTGAGATGAACATTGCTGGGGCCTAAGCCTGTCAGGCCTTTGCCTGGACTCAGGGCCTGAGCAGCTAGGCTAGCCATGTGTGTACCAACTCAGTTGGGGGATCGGCTGCCCGGCAGAGTGTTCAGCACTCGGAAAAGGTCCCCGCAGCATCCACCACCACCATTCCCTGAAGGAACAAACGGGCATTACCTGGTTCACAGAGACAATCTGGGGCAAGGCACACTAGGGCTCCAAGGGCACCCAAGAGGAGGACAGCACATCAGCAATCTGTGCCAGGGAAACCCAGCCATCCAGTGTTGCAGAAATAGCCTTACAGGCTCACGGGAGGCTCAAACACCAGCCAGTGACGGCAGGACCAACTAACGCCAGAGATAGCAAGATGGCAAAAGACAAACATAGTAACACTACTAACAGAAATCTAGGCAATATGGCAGTGTCTGAACCCAACTCTCCAACAACAGCAAGTCCTGGATATCCCAACACACCAGAAAAACAAGATTTGGATTTAAAATCACTGGTCATGATGCTGCTAGAGGAACACAAAAAGGACATAAATGAATCTCTTAAAGAAATACAGGGGAGCATGAATAAGTTAGAAACCTGTATAATGGAAACACAAAAACCACTTAAAGAAATTTAGGGGAATAAGGCTCAAGAGATAGAAGCCAATAAAGAAGAAACACACACCCACACACAAACCCCAAAAAACCAAAAAACCCCATAAAAAATGCAGGAGAAAGTGAGTCAAATGGCAGAAATTATGAAAGAGGAAACACAAAAATCTCTTAAAGAATTAAAGGAAAACACAAACAAACAAATGAAGGAACTGAGCAAAACCATCATGGACCTAAAAACGGAAGTAGAAACAACTAAGAAATCACAACGGGAGATAACTTTAGAGATAGAAAACCTTGGGAAGAAATCATGGGACATAGATGCAAATATCAACAACAGAATACAAGAGATGGAAGAAATAATCTCAGATGCTGAAGATACCATAGAAACCATTGACTCAACAGTCAAAGAAAATGCAAAAAGCTTGTAACTCAAAACATCCAGGAAATCCAGGACACAATGAGAAGATCAAATCTAAGGATTATAGGCATAGATGAGAGTGAAGATTTACAACTAAAAGTGCCAGCAACTATTTTCAACAAAATTATGGAAGAAAACTTCCCTAACCTAAAGAGTGAGATGCCCATGAATATACAAGAATCTACAGAACTCCAAACAGACTGGACCAGAGCAGAAATAACTCACATCATATAATAAAAAAACCCAAATGTACTAAACAAAGAAAGAATATTGAAGGCAGTAAGAGAAAAAGGCCAAGTAACATATAAATTAAGACCTATCAGAATTACACCAGACTTATCACCAGAGACTATGAAAGCTAGAAGATCCTGGGTGGATCTCATGCAGACTCTAAAAGAACACAAATGTCAGCCAAGACTACTATACCCAGCAAAACTCTCAATCACCATAGATGGAGAAACCAAGATATTCCATGAAAGAAACCAAATCTACACAATATCTTTCCACAAACCCAGCCTTACAAAGAATAACAGGAGGAAAACTCCAATACAAGGAGGGAAATGACACCCTGGAAAAAGCAAGATAGTAACTTTCTTTCATCAAACCCAAAAGAAGATAACCGCTGAAATATAAAAATAACATCAAAAATGACAGGAAGTAATAATCACTATTCCTTAATTTCTCTTAACATCAATGGACTCAATTCCCCAATAAAAAAGACATAGACTAACAGACTGGATAAGGAAACAGGACCCTACATTTTGCTGCATACAGGAAACATACCTCAGTGTCAAAGACAAAAACTACCTTAGAGTAAAAGGCTGGAAGACAATTTTACAAGCCAATGGTCTCAGGAACCGAGGTGGAGTAGCCATTCTAATATCAGATAAAATTGACTTTCAACCTAAAGTCATCAAAAGAGACATGGAAGGACACTTCTTGCTGGTCAAAGGAAAAATCCACCAAGAAGAACTCTCAATTCTGAAAATCTATGCACCAAATGCAAGGGCACCCTCATTCATAAAAGAAACTTTACTAAAGCTCAAAGCACACATTGCACCTAACACAACAATTGTGGGTTACTTTAACACTCCACTCTCCTCAATGGACCAACCAGGAAAACAGAAAGTAAACAGGGACACAGTAAAACTAATTGAAGCTTTGGACCAATTGGATTTAACTAATATTTATAGAACATTTCACCCTAAAGCAAAATAATACACCTTTTTCTCAGCACCTTATGGTACCTTCTCCAAAATCGACCAAATAATTGGTCACAAGACAGACCTCAACAAATATAAGATTGAACTAATCCCATGCCTCCTATCAGATCACTATGGAGTAAGAGTGGTCTTCAACAGCAACAAAAACAACAGAAAACCCACACACACATGGAGGCTGAACAATACTCTACTCAATGACACCTTGGCCAAAGAAGAAATAAAGAAAGAAATTAGAGACTTTTTAGAATTTAATGAAAATGAAGGCACAACATACCCAAATCTTTGAAATACAAAGAAAGCAGTGCTAAGAGGAAAACCAATAGCCCCGAGTGCCTCCAAAAAGAAACAGGAGAAAGTATACACTAGCAGCTTAATGGCACACATGAAAGCTCTGGAACAAAAAGAAGCTAATTCACCCAGGAGTAGAATACTGGAAATCATCAAATTCAGGACTGAAATCAATCAAGTGGAAACAAAGAGAACCATACAAAGAATCAATGAATCCAGAAGCTGGTTCTTTGAGAAAATCAACAAGATAGATAAACCCTTAGCCAGACTGACCAAAGGGCACAGAGAAAGTATACAAATTAACAACATTAGAAATGAAAAGGGGGATATAATAACAGAAACAGGAAATTCAAAAAATCATCAGATCTTACTACAAAAGCCTATACTCAACACAACTGGAGAATCTGGAGGAAATGGACAATTTCCTAGACAGAACCAAATACCAAAATTAAATCAGGACCAAATAGATCATCGAAACAGTCCTATAACTCCTAAAGAAAATGAAGAGAGCTTACAGTAGTAGCTTGACAGTGCACCTGAAAGCTCTAGAACAAAAAGAAGCAAATACACCCAAGACGGAGTAGATAGCAGGAAATAATCAAACTCAGAAATCAAACTCATGGTTGAAATCAACCAAATAGAAACAAAAAGAACTATACAAAGAATCAACAAAACCAGGAGCTGGTTCTTTGTGAAAATCAACAAGATAGATAAACCCTTAGCCAGATTAACCAGAGGGGACAGTGGCACTACCCAAATTAATAAAATCAGAAATGAAAAGGGACACATAACAACAGAAACTGTGGAAATTCAAAAAAATCATCAGATTCTACTTCAAGAGCTTATACTCAACAAAAATTGAAAAATCTGGATGAACCACTACATAAACAAACTCAAAGAAAAAAACTACACAGTCATTTCTTTAGATGCTGAAAAAGCTTTTGACAAAATTCAGCATCCCTTCATGATAACAGTTTTGGAGAGACTGGGAATTCAAAGCCCATACCTAACCACAGTGAAAGCAATATACTACAAACCAGTAGCCAATATCAAACTTGAATCACTAAATCAGGGACTAGACAAGGCTGCCCACTCTCTCCTTATCTATTCAATATAGTACTTGAACTTTTCAGCAGAGCTATTAGACAAGAAAAGGAGGTCAAAGGTATATAATTTGGAAAGGAAGAAGTCAAAATATCACTATTTGCAGATAATTTGATCGTATATTTAAGTGACCCCAAAAATTCCACCAGGGAACTCCTAGAGCTGATAAACAACTTCAGCAGAGTGGCTGGATATAAAATTAACTCAAGCAAATCAGAGGTTCTCCTCTACTCAAAAGATTAACAAACTGAGAAAGAAATTAGAGAAATGACCCTTCACAATAGTCACAAATAATACTATATACCTTGGTGTGACTCTAACCAAGCAAGTGAAAGATCTGTATAACAAGAACTTCAAGCCTCTGAAGAAAGAAATTGAAGATCTCAGAAGATGGATGGATCTCCCCACGCTCACGGATTGAAAGAATTAATATAATAAAAATGGACATATTGCCAAAAGCAATCTACAGATTCAATGCATTCCACATCAAAATTCCAAATCAATTCTTCATAGAGATAGAAAGAGCAATCTGCAAATTCATTTGGAATAACAAAAAACCCAGAATATTGAAAACTATTCTCCACAACAAAAGATCTCCTGGGGGAATCACCATCCCTGACCTCAAGTTATACTACAGAGCAATAGTCATAAAAACTTTATGGTATTGGTACTAAGACAGGCAAGAAGATCAATGGAATAGAATTGAAAACACAGAAATGAACCCACACACCTACAGTCACTTGATATTTGACAAAGGAGCTAAAAACATCCAGTGGAAAAAAGATAGCATTTTTAACAAATGGCTCTGGACCAACTGAAGGTCTGCATGCAGAAAAACGCAATCTACTCATCCTTATCTCCTTGTACAAAGCTCAAGTCCAAGTGGATCAAGGACATCCACATAAAACCAGATATACTGAAGCGTATAGAGGAGAAAGTGGGGAAGAACCTTGAACACATGGGCACGGGAAAATTTCCTGAATAGAACACTAATGGCTTTTGCTCTAAGAACAAAAATTGACAAATGGGACCTCATAAAACTGCAAAGCTTCTGTATAGCAAAGGACACTATCAATAGGACAAAACGACAAGCAACAGATTGGGAAAAGATCTTTACCAATCCTACAACAGATAGAGGGCTAATATTCAATGTATAAAAGAATTTATGAAGTTAGATTCCAGAGAGTCAAATAACCCTATTAAAAATGGGGTACAGAGCTAAACAGGGAATTCTCAACTGAGGAAACTTGAATGGCTCTGAAGCACTTAAAGAAATGTTCAGCATCCTTAGTTATCAGGGAAATGGGAATCAAAACAACCCTGAGATTCCACCTCACACCAGTCAGAATGCCTAAGATGAAAAACTCAGGACAGTAGATGCTGAAGATAATGTGGAGAAAGAGGAACACTTCTCCATAGCTGGTGGGATTGCAAGCTGGTAAAACCACTCTGGAAATCAGTTTGGTGGTTCCTCAGAAGTTAGACATAGTACTACCTGTGGACCCAAAGGGCATATACCCAGAAGATACTCCAACATGTTATAAGGACACATTCTCCCCTATGTTCATAGTAGCCTTATTGTTAATATCCAGAATCTGGAAAGAACCAAGAGGAATGGATACAGAAATTGTGGTATATTTACACAATCAAGTACTATTCAGCTATTAAAAACAATGAATTTATGAAATTCGTAGGCAAATGAATGTAACTAGAAAGTGTCATCCTGAGTGAGGTAACTCAATCACAAAAGAACACACATGGTATGCACTCACTGATAATTGGATATTAGCCCAAAAGCTCAAAATAAACAAGTTACAATTCACAGACCACAGGAAGCTCCAGAAGGAGGACTGAAGTGGGGCTGCTTTGGTTTCTCTGAGAAAGGGAACAAAGTACTCACAGGGGCAATTATGGAGACAAAGTGTGGAGCAGAAACTGAAGGAAAGGCCACCCAGAGCTTGTCCTACCTGGGGATTCATCCTACAAACAGTCACCAAACCCCAACAATATTATGTACGACAAGACGTGTGTGCCACAAGGAGCCTGTTATGGTTGTCTCTGGAGTGGCCCTGCCAGTGCCTTCAGATACAGAGGTAAATGCTCGCAGCCAATGATTGGACTGAGCACCGGATCCCCAATGGAGGAGTTGGAGGGTGGATTGGAGGAGCTGAACAGGTTTTCAGAAGAACTGGGAAGAACAATGATGTTCGTCAAGCAGTTGCCCCAGGGCTATCAGGGACTAAGCCATCAACCAAGGGGTACACATGGTCCCAGCTAAGAGTGTGGCAGAGGAATGCCTTGTCGGGCATCAGTGGGAGGAGTGGTCCTTGGTCCTATGAAGACTCAGTAGATGCCCCAGCATGGGGCAATCGAGGGATTGTAGGTGGTAGTGGATTGGGTGGAGGGGTATATTCTTGGAGGCAGGGGTGGGAGGATGGGTTATGGGTTTTTGGGGTGGAGGGAAATTGGGAAAGGGTATAATGTTTGAAATATAAATGAAGAATATATTCAATAAAACAAAGACATGTTACACATGGCAAGTGGTATAGATTCTGGTGAAGATTTTAAAAGAGAGTGTTGGGAGAATTTTATATCTTAGGAGATCAGAATTTGCTTTCAGAAACTGTGCCAGGCATAACCCCTAACTGTAGTTTTCTCTTCTCAGCCTTCAGGGTGGGATGTCTGCTTCCATATGTGACCATTTGCAAGCTTTACTTTTTCCCTTTCTCATTCTTTTCTTTATGAAAATAAACACCCCACAATATTTAGTTCACTATCTTAACAACCTTTAAGTGTTACCTTGGCAGTATTAAGTATATCCATATCACCATACAACAATATATGGGGCATTTTTTTTACCTTGCCCACTGGAATTGCACATCTACAGGACATGCCTCTCTTTCATGTCCAACACTTGGTAACCTTCGTGGTTTGGATATCTGCCCAAGAAGCTCATGTTTTCAAGGCTTGGTCTGAAGCTGGTATGGCTGAGAGGTACTGGATTACTAGTCACTAACTGAGTAGTACTAATTAGTACATTGCCTAATGCAGTGCTCAGTTAGCCCTCTGGAATATTACGAGGTGGCGACTGCCTGGAGAAATTATATCACTGAGGGCATGCCACTGAGGAGACGCTCCCCAACCCCTTCCCATCTCTTTCTCTACTCTCTGTGGACTCGGATGAGGAGTGGTAGTCTAACAGGCTTTTCAGATACAATGCACTCCCTTAATATGGTCTTACATAGAGCTAAACATGGATGAAAGCCCTGAAACAGGGAACCCGAACAAGTATTAACTCCATACCAGGTGTGTGACTTGGAAATGTTTTCTCCCATCCTGTGGGCTGTACATTCCCTATCTTGAGTGGTTGGTTTTTCTTTTTCCTTGTGTTATTTTTGCCAACTATTTTAAACTTTGATGTATCATTTGGCTACTTTTGCAGTTGTTATCTGTGTTTTTGTTGTCACATGCAAGGAACAGTCACTGAATCCAGTGTATTAAACTTTTTTCACCCACCATGCTTCCTTCTAGCTTCACAGTTTTGTATTTTATTCAAAATGTTGTCATTTTAAAAGGTTATGACAGGTATTGCTGATCCCCTGAGCTTCCTTTTATTACTAGGACAGCCTTTTCCATTTCTTAAATAGGGCCACTGGGGTTTTTAAGAGAGAATTTATTCTGTCTATGCATTACTATGAGTAGTAACAGTGTTGTTTCCAGTCCACAAACATAGGAAGTCTTATACACTTCTTTTCTAACATCATGTCAATGTTTCATAGATTCCAGCAAAAAGGAATCTATTATCTAGTTATCCATAAGTTTATCCCTATTTTTTTCCCTTTTTGAGTAGATGAGATTGTCTCCTAAATTTCTTTTTCATAGTAGTTATTCCAAGGATGTAGAAATGCAACTGATGTGAAGCCATACATTGCTGCCTTTTTCACGTTTCATTTCTAGTGGTTCTGAGCAAGGACTTTAAGAGCTATGTTGCATAGTATTGGTAATTGCTATTTGACCTTAACTTAGCTGTCCAATGTTGCTAAATTTCAGTTTCCTTTTCTTTGAAATGTAGGTGATGCTGGAGGTTTCCTTTTAAGGGCTCTTGGGGGTTTAAGGTATGATTACACTTACTGCTACAAAGGCATCAACATACACATATTACCTTTTCTCTGTGAAAGATCTCTTAAAAGATTGTGTGAAAAGAGATGAGTTCTCTTCATCCATAGCATGGAGAACCATATACGTGTACTCAAAAATGCTGGCTATTTTTGTAATTATTATTACTTGCTCTGAGCATATTAGTACTTATGATACTGCTGGCTCCTCTTTCCTAGCTGTGCTTCACGGGGATTCCATAGAGGATCTGTTGCACAATCATCTTACATCTGCGATGCTTTCTAATGGCGTGTGTTTATTAAAGTGCATTTAACATATTAGAACTTCATAAAGCACCCTGGCTAGAGAGATTGCCTTATTACATGCCATAGATATTTACAGTACAGCTTTTATTATCAATGCATTGTCCTCGTTGCAATGGCTGAGAACTTTTTTGCTGCATGGTTAGCAGAATATAGACCATGTGTGCACTCCAATATCTGTGGTTCAGTTTACACATTCTGTATCTTGTTTAGGATGTGTAAAGGTGCACTATATTTGCTTTCCAGTCTGTGTAGTACATATTTTGTAGAAAGATGTTGTATAGTTTTAGGAATTTCTCTCTCTCTCTCTCTCTCTCTCTCTCTCTCTCTCTCTCTCTCTCTCTCTCTCTCTCTCCCTCTCTCTTTCTCTCTGACACACAAATCCTTTACTAAAGATACATTTATTCTTACATGGTTTTACATTTTTAACTTAGTCTCACCTTTTTTTAAAATTAGATATTTGCTTTATGTACATTTCAAATGGTATGAAATTTACCACCCACGTTACAACTCCCCTATCCCCTCCCCCTGCTAACCCCCCCCCCCCTAATTTCGTGACTTGCATTCCCTTATTCTGGGGAATCAAGCCTTCACAGGACCAATCCTCTCATTGATGTCTGAAATGGTCATCCTCTGCTACATATATAGTTGGAGCCATGGGTCCCTCCATGTGTACTCTTTGGTTGGTGCTTTAGTTCCTGGGAACTCTGGGGTTACTGGTTGGCACATATTATTGTTCCTCCTGCAGGGCTGCAAACCTCTTCAGTTCCTTGGGTCCTCTTTCTAGCTGCTCCATTGGGGACCTTATGCTCAGTCTATTGGTTGGCTGTGAGCCATGGGTATTTTGATTCCCCTTTAAAGAAGGATCAATGTATTCACACTTTGATCTTCTTCTTGAGCTTCACATGGTCTGTGAGTTGTATCCTAGGTATCCTGAGTTTTGGGCTAATATCCACTTATCAGAAAGTGTTAGGAATTACATTCAAGGATTAGAAATTCAGCCAAAATGGCTTGAGTGTAGGCATATTTTTCTTAAACATTCAGTGAGATCTCACAGACTTACAGAGCATGACTGGAAATAACTAGGTCCTATGGGACAAGAACCTCAACATGATCTTTATCTCTCATGTGGGAACAAGGATGGCAGGCAGCTCCTAAGATGTTTACGGTGACTACTGCTCCTGATATTTGTATCTTGTACAATCATTTCCCCTTGAGTTTGGACTGAACATATTGATCTGTTTGTACAGTTGAAAGTAATTGTGTGCCACCTTCAAGTTAGGCTTAAAAAGATGACTTCAATCTTCTCTGTGTGCATTTTCTCTTTTTTGGAAGACATTTGCTGGGAGAACAGAGTTATATTTTTTTTCAGCAAGTATAGAACCTGCAGAGGGTTTAGTATAGTGCACAGTGTGGTGAAGAAATGAGGTGTCCAACAGTTTCTGAGGCACCAAGTTCTTCCATATAAAACCCCATGAGTAGCAAAAGTCTGATAATAATTTGAGCTTGTAAATTGGTGCCTTACCTACAGTTAAATTGTTGCCTCTTGAAATGGTTAAGTTCCCAGCTTGTAGCCTGATCAAAGTCTTAGAGCCAACATTTCCTAGCCAAAGCTCTCGAGACTCCTGAACTACAGAAACCAAGATAGTATGCATTTGCTGTTTGAGTTGCTTAGTTTTGTAGTTTGTTATTTGGCAATAGGTAGTAACTTTATGGTGCCAGGAAGTTGTGTGCTGCTACAATGAAAATTCAAAATATGGTTCTGGTTTTGGAAACAGACACTGTTTTTTGTAATGTGTCAGTGGAAGTCTAAGTAGTCTTAAGGAGACTGCAATAGAGGCCCCCTGCTCATATATAAGAGCCAGTTCTGGCAATTAATAAAAGGGTGAAGAAAGCCTTTTTGTCTTGGGGGAAAGACAGCCACAGTATTGCTGCAGTGCTGAGGAAAGAAGAAAATGTGCTTCATGAAGTGGATGAGGTAGTGTGAATGGATGAGAATGGGTGAGGAGGAGTGAAATATACGTAGAGATTGTTGAACACAAAGGAACCAAAATTTATTGTAAAATATTTCTTTCTAGGTAGAAAATGTGCCTAATTTTTAAGAATGTTTTTGTTTAATGATAAAACCCAAAGCACTATCAACTATCAGGAGAATAGCAGTCTAAAGATGATGTGCAGAGAATCAGTCAAAACTTCTAATAATATTTCAGAACTATCACAGGTTATGCCCAGTATACTACGTAGTCATACAAATGGCATTTAAAAGAGATGAATGGTGTGTCTTGCTGATTCTCTGAATGAGCTAACAATGCCTCCAGAAAGCTAAAGAGCATTGTCCCTCAGCTGACTCAGTCAAGGTTCGTAGGAGAGACAAATTCATGTCCACATTAGTGTTACTTTTGTTAAATGGGGTGGACTCAAGCATGGTATATAGCAAGTTTACAAGGTTCTTTAAAGAGTCAAATACTCAGAAATACCAGCAGTTTAGACTCTGGCTACAGGCAATGTGGAAGGAGGATGGTTTGGGTACTGGCAGGAGTGAGATTATGATAGCTCTTTGGCCTCAGCCCTAAGCTCTTTCTCACAGAAAGGAAGGAATGTTCCGGCTCAGAGAGTGATGACTAAGGTGGAGTTGAGTCAGGGAAATTTATTCTAAGGCCTTGAAACCTACTCAACAATGTTCCAATGTTTGCCAGCTGGAGTATGCGTGTCTACTTCTGAAAATGTCCCATTTCCTCCAAAAGGTTAATGTCTGGGTGTTTGTGACTTTTCCTGGGGAGATGCAGCACACAAGGCTGCATCCTCTACTCACCTGATAGGGATCTCATGACAGACCAAAGTAACTGATACCACCAAAGTCCATGTGGCTGAACCAGTAAGTTTTATTTGGGTTACTTACACGGAAATATGAGTGAGGGGACATTTTCAGGAACAGAAATGACTCACAGACAGCTGTATTACTAAAGCCCAACCTAGCATGGGTCACAGCCCATCCCAGCTGTGAAGCTGACTCAAGAGATTGGCAAGGATCCTTTTCCAGGTGATTCTATCTAAACCACTGGTAGGCAGCTGGAGCTGGTTTCTGTTTCTTCCAGGCAGCTGATCTGGTCTCAAGAATGTTTGTAGGTTGGTTTGTCTGAATCTTCTTTGCAGCTCCGCTTTCTTCATTCTGCAGGAGACTCTCTGCTTTTATTGTTTACTCTGGGAAGGCGGGACTTAATGATTCTGCTCAGTTTCATGGGCTTCCTGAAGCTAATTAAGGAGCTTCTTACAGGATGGAATGGTTCAATTTCACAGGAATCTTTTTACACAGTAGGTTTTGTTGTTTTGCTAATACTTATTTTAAGGTATGTGTGTATATAGGGAGTGGGACATATAATTTTTCTCATTCATTTCATGACTATCGATCAAGAGAAATTACATTTCAAGAGCTAGACTGAATGAACTCTGGTAAAGCTTCATCAATTATTTGGACTTAGTTTACAGACCAGCCTTTGAATGAGTTGAGGAAATGTTTCATGTGAATGATGTGAGCTCCTGGGGATTATCAGGCAGACTGTGGAGGCAACACATGGAATGGCTGTCACTGACCCTCTAATGGGTCTCAGTCTGTGAAGAGCTGAGCTGGGCATCACACTAGTGGGCTTGAAACTGTTTCTTTCACCCTAAACTCGGCTTGGTCTCTGAAAATCCACACAATGATTTGACTACAATCTTTTGAAAGACCTGGAACCATAATCAGCTAGTGCGGTATGAATGTTGGGGACTGGCTGTGGTTCTGTGACCTTTGTTTCCTCCTTCAGGGTGTCCAGACACCTCTGCACACCTGACTGGAAGGGTGAAGCAGAGTCCTAAATGGATGAGGTCTATGGGATTTCTGTACCACTGGGAGGGAGTGCCTGGTGGTGGTGGTGGTTCTCCAAGGAAGGCCTTCTCCAAGGATTTTAGTGTTATAACTCTTAGATGACGCTCAATGAAATAGCTGGTATACAAATACTTTCCTCAGGGTGGACAAGGGCTATATATGAGCCTTGGAGAATGAGAAGGAGTTTTTAAGGTGAATGAAATTATTGGCTGCAGTTTAGAGTACAGGGAATGCCCCATTTGTATTGAGAGGTATTCCAGGAATCCTAGGTACTTTCTGGGTGGGTTTTTATGGGGTGTGTGGGAGGGAGAAGTTGAACTTGTAGCTTAGCTAAGGATTATGTGATGTTCTTAGATAGAAGATTGGGGGTAGGGCTCACCAGATCATGCAGAGAAGAGGAACTCCCCCTAAAAAAGGGAGCCCTTTATTTTGCACTGAACTCAGAGAAGCTATCTGGACATGGTAGACTACAGCATTAGTAGTGAGGTGCAACAAGCTAGCCTAACTCCTAGCTCTCTGAAGCTTAGAGATAATAAATATTTTAAGCTTTTAGGGTTTGGAGTAATTTCTTATGCAGCAACAGGTAACTCTGACACTTTCTCAGATGACTCACCTGCTTTGGCACAATTGATTTATTGGCTCACTCTATGAGCCAATTTGCTTTCTGGGCCTAATCTCAAATTGTCAAGGTAGAAGTCTTACTGTCAGATCTTGGGTAAATGTCCCATCTTGGCTCCTTGTTGTGCACCTAAAAATGATAGGACATGAGGTATGCAGAATTCTATCTCTTAGGCTCAAAATTATGTTCTTATAATAATAAGAGAGGGAATGCAGGGCCTCCTCAGGCTTGCTGAAAAGAAGCCCCACAATGGTTTTACATGTGGTAACTGCAAATCTAGGGGTTGCAGTGTATTTGTTAGATTCAATACAAGCATTGTAGGTGGCCACAGTATTAATACTTTCAATTTTTATTTATATTTATTTATATTTATATTATTTTTATATATTATACATTTAATTTATATGTTAATATATATTTATATATTATGTTAATATGATATAAATATTATTTTAATATTTATTTATGCTTGATTATATATAATTATAAATAGAAAAATATATATGACAGAAATTAGCTCTGGCTACAATAGAACAGTGCTTCATAAAGCTATTTCTACAGCATTTTCACAGGAGTACAGCTGACCATATTACTTTTTCCGGTTTAACAAAACATAAGATAACTGACTTTGTCTGGTGAATCATTGGGCAGTCCCCCTGGAAAATGTTCTCCTTTATCACAAGTAATTCTGAAGTCTGTTAGGCAAAAATGGTCTCACACCAATGTTGTAGAGAAAGACTGTTATGTATGCCTAGGGGCAGCAAGTGGCTTAACATTTTATGTTTCATAGGTGCTTTATAGTGGCAAACTACAGTGATTTTTTTTCCTTCAAGAGTGTGTTGAGTTTAGAATTGTGCTATGGTAATAAAGGATTGCTATGTTGAAGGTCTTCTTTCTTTTTCTGTCTTATTAGGACTGTTCCACAAAGCACAGTGACATGAATTGTCAAGGCATTGTAACTTCTATCTTTAAGTCAGAAAAGATGCCCAAACACACCAATGTAAGCTTTTCAGCTTTAGAAAAGTTAGAGTGTGAGTCAAATAACATTAAACAAAGAAAATTAAACACACAACAGTCTGGGGTGGTTGTAAATGTTTGTCTATAGAATATTCACCTATAACTGATAATCTAGTTCCTATAATGTTGATACTAAAGCTTGTGGGGCATCTAAAAATATAAAGCTGACTGGAGGGCTTGGATGTAGCAATTTGTCTCTCAGACATCAGGTTTATTGCTACTTCATGAAGAAGAAAGTAACAGAGGCTGCTCATTATATTGGTGGAAGAGCCTGTGAACCAAGAAGTTATGAAGGCAGGGGAGGGTTGAAGGAATGAGTGAGAAATGGAGAGACTCTATCCTGACCCAGCTCCTGGATGCTTAGTTTTACATAGGCATGCTATTATTATAGTGTGTGTGTGTGTGTGTGTGTGTGTGTGTGTGTGTGTGTGTGTGTGTGTTTGGGCGCATGCACACACACATACACACACATGCATGCATGCTCTTGCTATGTTTTGCATCCTAGTCTCAAACTGGATGAATTCTTCCATCTCACCTTCCAAGTACTAGACTTATAGTTATGACTCATCATGCTTGGCTACCCACGTTGAGAGTTTTAGAAATGTTGAAGTGCAGCGTCTCCTTTTAGGACCAAAGGAACTCTAACTAAGTAGTTCCAACTTCATTTGTAGTTAGTTAAGAAAAAGCTCATCTCTTCTGGCCTCTCAAAGAAGAATATGCTATAAATTACTCAAAGGAAGGTATTATTGGCAGTTTTAACCCAAAGGTATCCCAGACAATAACATCTTGAAGCTTACTAGTCAATCTAAAGAGTTGGGGGTAGAGGACGAACAATGCTCAGAACTTTTAAAATATAATGGTAATGGTGGAGATAGAGGAGGAAAAGATGGTGGTGGTGGTGGTGATGGTGGTCGTGGTGGTGGTGGTGGAGGAGATGGTACTGGTGGTGATGATTGTGATAATGGTAATTTTTATGGTAATGGAAAACAAAAACAAAAAAACACTTGAGTAATGGTGAGAAGAGTGAATTGACTAAAGATGTAACTGACAGACACCCTCCTCCTTCCCAAAAGCAGGACCAAACATTCTACTATTGCAAATTCAGCTCTTTAAATTTTCCTCAATGAGATTTGCAATGGTCTGGAAAAAACATTTACTTTTTTCTGATGGAAACAATATATTTTCTAGTAAGAAATCTCAAATTGCCATCAAAACTACAAAGAGATGGTACTTCAAGTGTATCTCTATACAAATGTAAAAATTTGCAATATTTTCATGAAGCAGTAAGAGGTAATATAGTCTATTGTCTAAATATATAGTCTAACATATATTCTATGAGGAAGAGGCAGCAGCCCTTGGCTGGGGAGGCTGGCTCTTTCTATCCAGTC
This sequence comes from Apodemus sylvaticus, assembly GCF_947179515.1. Lineage (NCBI taxonomy): Eukaryota > Metazoa > Chordata > Mammalia > Rodentia > Muridae > Apodemus > Apodemus sylvaticus. The sequence continues at coordinate 58,001,743 of NC_067477.1, forward strand.
AGCTTATTTCGGGTTCTTTTCCACTGAAAGGCACATGGGTGTTGGGTTTTATTCCAGTGGAAGGAAACTTACACTCTATACTGCCATTGGTACAAAAGAGTTTCACTTGGAGGAAAGTCTATGAGGATGGTAAGACTGCAGTGGTTTCAGGTCAGATTAAATCGATTTTTCAGTGCTCCTTTTCCTACTCTCAGAACACCCATGACTTCTGCCTGGGTTCAAACAACCACTGTTTATGACATTTCTTGGAATCTTCAGGAGGAACTAGGAGTGGTAGAGGATTTTTATTTTCTTTCTACATTAGAAAGAAAACATCCAAGTCCTTGATATTTTTGTTGCAGGTAACTATAGTTCCCTACTTTTTAACTGGCAAAGACCCGAAATATCACTTTTTAATCTCTACTCAGTCACATATCAACTCATTCGCTCAATCAAGCAAGCAATCATTAAAAATACAAGGTGAATTTAAAGGTTCATTTGTAGTAACTGTACATATAGACACAAGGAAATGATCAGTGGTATTTCAACAGCTCTAAACTCAGAGACTACGTCATATATACTACATGCCATATTTATTTCCTGATGACAAGGACTCATTACCATTATGAGTGCTTTTATTTCATGCTAAGATTTTCCCACAGGGGCAATTGAGTTATGTATTAATTCCTTTAGATTTTAAAATAAGTTCAGATGACTCTTTTGCTTGTATTGTGTCTTCCTTACTCTGGGATGTTATTAACAATTCTTTGGTACTTTTAGCAAACATTTTTGGTTCTGTAACCCATATTTAAGTGTAAATCAGATAAAACATTCCAAATAAGCAGATTTTATATTATATAGTAAATTATAATTTAGAAGCTTTTGCCTAACAATTTGAGCTCCATCCTTCTGAAAAGACAATAAATTGAATATATTTACTTTTAAAATCTTTTAATGCTAATTACTATATTACTTAAGACAAGAAAAAATGCTTTATGTTAAAGATAAATCCTTAACTGAAAGCTGTTTAAATGTAAAAATCTGTCTTGGGAAAGCTGAAACATATTTATGAGATAAAATCCTATATTATAGAGGTCTGGTGGTGACAGAAGCAGGAAATTCCTCTTTTTTTCTGAGGCTCACATTCTAACATCTGAGGGCACATGATATACTAGGCCGCCATTAATCAATTCTCTGAAGGAGAATAAGAAGAAAAGATGGACAAGGGAAACAAGACTGACAGGATGAATGAAGAATCTTCTTCTAATACGAAGCAGCCAAGGAATCAGGAAAGGCATTTGTGATGAGGTGGTAATTAATTGAGCAAAGAGCAAAGGGAAGAGGAGGAAAGAGATAGAAGAATGGCAGAAGAAATCTCGAGAGATTCAGGAAGTGGGTCAATGAGTGCAGGGATTCTGAAATGAGGTATTTGATGTGTCAGAGGAACATCACAGTAGCCAGCTTGGCTGCTCTGGAAGAGATGGAGTGCATAGCAAGGTGTGATGTCAGAGATGGTGAGCCCCAAACTTGTCTACCTGATAAGATTGCACTCTGTGCACTGAAGTGAAAGACTGTTCCTGTGCTCTAACAGAAACCCAGTGACTGCTGTATGGAAAAGACTGTGAAAATCAAGGGGTAGAGACAAAGGCTAGTTTGAAGACTAAAAATCACCCAGAACAGAATGGATAGATGCTCAGACTAGAGTAGCATGGACCAACTTGGAGAGAAATTGACAGATTTAGTAAATCTTTGAAGGTCAATGATTTCACAGTATTTATTGATTGAATTCATAACGGAGTATGACAGAAGGAAGAGAACCTAACAGGACACCAAGGCTGTTTGTCCCATGAAAATAGAAATTGACATTGTTAAGATGAGGGGAAAAAAACTATATACAGAAGAACAGGCTAAGTGGTGAGGAAATACTTTATTTAGCATAAAATCTCATTTACTTATCTTTAAATGTTTATCTAAGTTACAGTGAGGCAGGGTTTACAGAATCAAGAAGGAGGTTAAAGGGAATCAAAGAGTTTTGTACATGCAGAATTTAGAATACATTCCATTTTAATTTGAAAGCCAACACTGGCAATTGAGTTCACAAATGTGTTCAGGAGAGAGGTGCAGACTACAGATCAGAGAAGTGGGTCTTGGAGTGAAGACATGTGGAAACAGTGTTAACTGTTGTTCATAAATTGAGCAAAGTAATGACTAAGACTTGGGTACTGATAAAATCTAAGAATGGCTGCTGGGCACATACTTTTTATTCCAGCATTCAGGAGACAGAAGCTGGGGGATCTCTGAGTTTGGTGCCAGCCTGGACTACATATGGAATTCCAGGTTAGTCAAGGCTACATAGTTTCTGTCTCAACAAAACAATCCTCCAGCACAACAAACACTACTACCACCACCATCACCACCATCACCACCACCACCACCACCATCACCACCACCACCACCACCACCATCACCACCACCACCACCACCACCATCACCCCCACCCCCACCATCACCACCTCCCCCCTTCCCCCCCCACACCACCAGCACTACCAACACTAACACACCAAAACAAAGAAAAGTTCTGAAAAGGCTAAGAATAGGAGGGCTGGATGTGCAAGTCTTAAACATTTGCATCTGTTTTGGAAGGCTGTTATGGTTGTAAAGAATCTGAAGAACGAATAATTGATTTAGTTACTTGCAACATCCAAATGATATCAATGTGATCCATTATTAGACAGCTTCAGGCATTTGTTGTCTGAATAGTTCTCCTCGGCACAGAGGCCTCAAGGCAGCATGGTTACCGTATCCCTGTGCTTCAGAGTCTAGCCTTGAAGTGCATCTCCACATCACAACACCTTTTCTTCCTATATTTGAACAAAGGAAGATAAGCAAATGCGATCATTGTCATCTCTTCATAAATAAAGAAAATGAGGCTCCACTATCAGGAGGAGGGGTTAAATCTGAATCTTTAAGTCAGTGGGTTATTACCAGAACCTGGAAAAATTTACATCTTTTTGTGTGTCTGTGCTTGTTTGTGTGTGTCTGTGCCTATATGCTTGCATGCATATATACTACCTGAGTGTATAAACAGATTTTCAGGCTCTTTTCTTTTCTTTTCTTTTGTGTAGAACATGCCTTAAAAATAATCCTCCTGACCAATTTTGCTTTCAGAGCTTCAGAAGTCTAAGTGAGAGGCAAATGTTATGGATTTTCATATAGAAGAGCTATTGTAGAACCTCTGTGTATGGATGATAACGTGGCTGACAGGTATTGTTGGCAAACTGTTTAGCGGCTGCATTTGTTCTTTCTGGCAGCAGGGGTGAGTTCCCAGCTGAGACAACCTTGCTGGTCTCGAGGTCCCTGTTTGTGAACCTTTGCTGCTTCAGTGAGGAAGTGGGTGGCTGAGAAGCATTTTCTCTGTGCAGTGTTAAGTGCTCCTTGTGGACAGGGCTGCTGGAGGGAGATGGGAACCTGGTAAATTATCCTTCCCGAGCAGCTCCTAATGCTGCACGTTCTTACTGAGGGAAAGTTGGAAAGAAAAGGAGGCTGCAACAGACAGGTACCTGCACCGTCTTCTCTTTGGTGTGTGGCCAGCTGCTGGGCTTGCTTTTGTGAGCACAGGGTCCTAGTGGGCAGCAGATCCGTGGTTGTCTGACAGCTGTTCACTTACCAGCGGAGGTGACAGGCCGGCGGAGCGCTGGAGTGTTATGCTATAAAATATTTAGAGAAAGCTGTGAATCTAGTTTCCTTTTCATTAGTTCTCCAGATCTATACCCTAGAAGCTTTGCCCGAAAGGCCAGAATCAAACCAGAGACATCCCCAGAGCCTAGTTAAGTACTTTGCTCTGTTTACTTATTATTTTCAAAGATAAGGAAAACCACTTTGGAACACCCAGCAGAGCATTACCCGTATGGACCTCGAGGGCATTTCACCTTTAAGACATCAAAGCGGCCAGGAAAACAAAGCTTTCACTTTTATAGCACTAGATGAAGGATGGGCTAGGCCAGCTCCAGTCTGTGACTCTCTGTTCTGCCTTCCCGCCGCTGGTGACGCTTGACTACCACAGAAAACGCCATTCTCCCTCATGCTTCACAACACTTTTTATTTCAAACGTCTGAACAAAGGACCACGATGAGTGTGCTTTGCCAGGATGCAGGGCATGAAGTGGAAACAGCAGATGCATAATAGATTTGCCCATGGTTCAGAACAGATTTTCCAGTTCTGGTCTGGGGTTTGGTGTTATGTGACCTCTGTGCCAGAAACAGGTAGTGATGGTCATATTGATATTGATTCTCCTTGTTCAGAAGTAGAAACTCAGGCTCTGGGAAGCTCACAAGCTCTTGGGACTCTAATTCCTAGTTATCTCTTGCCCTGCTTGTGACGTCTCTGGACAATGGTATACACACATGCATACACACATGTATATACACATGCTAACATAGATTTACATATATGTGTACACAGAAGTATATATAGTCAATCTTTTTTTTTTTTAAAGTATCTCTTATAGTTTTGGTTGTGAGCCCAGCCTTTAATGTCTGAGAACAACAATATCAACCAACCAGACATTCCAGAGCTTTCTGGGACTAGACCACCTACCAAAGAGTACACATGGAGGGACCCATGGCTCCAGCCACATATGTAGAAGAGGATGGCCTTGTTGGGCATCAATGGGAGGAGGGGCCCCTGGTCCTGTGAAGAAGGCTCATTGCCTCGGTGTAGGGGGTGTAGGGGAATGCCAGGGCAGGGAGGCAAGAGTGGATGTGTGGGTGGGGGAACATCCTCATAGAAGCAAGGGAGGGGGATGGGATGGGGGTTTCCAGGGGTTAAACCGGGAAAGGGGATAACATTTGAAATGTAAATAAAGAAAATATCCATTTTTTTTTTAAAGCATGGAGAAATAGCTTGGGGAAAATAGCTTGGGGAAATAGCTCAGCATTCTCTTGCTGATCTTCCAGAGAATTATAGATCAGCTGCTTGTATCTATGCTGGGTAGCTTACAACTACATGTAACTATATCTTCAGGGGATTTGAATTACTCTTCTGGCCACCACAGTTACCTACACACAGGTGGTGTATGCACACTCAAACACATACCCGCATACAGACACACAGACGCATGCACAAAATAAAAATGAATATTATTAAAAGAGCAAAAAGTAGAGAACAGAAAAGCTGTGAGCATATTTGCAATGTGCTTGGTACATTATTAGATGTGAAAGAAAAGAACTAAAGCTCTTGACAAAACTCTATCAAGGGGAAACAAAAGCCATTGTCAAAACCAAATGAAATGTAACAGCTCATCCAGTCCTGATTGCTCCTGGTCATCTTAAGAACATGCTAAGTATACCTTTCTTCTCAGGCAAATGTTCTGACCTTCTGCCGGGTCTTCCTGTTCACAATGTGAAAAGGATATTGTAACTAACAGGTGGACTCAGCCCCAGAGTGCCTGTTCGCAGCCCCACACAGCTTCTCCTGCCTGGGAAAGCTACAGGTGTTCCTATTGTTCCTTTATTGTAAAGTGCATATGGATTTAAAGAGTTAAATTTGAGGCAGATTCACTAATGTGTTTCTATTCAGAAAAAGGAAAATTGGCAATACTTTGTATAATACCTATCTTAAAATTTTCAATTAAAAATTTGTTTTCATACAATATATTTTGGTTATATTTTTTCTCTCCTAACTTCTTTCATACCAACTCGCTAACCAATTTCAAGTTCACTTTCTTTTTCTCAAAAAACAAAACAACAACAAGAACAAAATAACCTCTCGAAAACAACCACCACCACCATGCCAATAACTAAATGCAAAACAGAAACTAAAAGGAAGGAGAGAAAGAAAGAAGAAAGAAAGAAAGAAAATAAAAAATCAACGAGACAAAGCAAAACACAAATCATAAACACAGAGGAGTCCATTTTGTGTCCTTGACCTGGGGCCACCCTTGACTGTGATTAATTTGCTCAGTGACAACCCATTGGAACTATCTAGTCTCAGGTTCTTTCCCAGTTTCAGTTTATCACTGTTGGCTCTGGGTTCCGTCTCATGCAGTGGGATATATATATATATATACTTCTAAAACATGTGTGCCACTACTATACTACCACATTTTGCAAGTAGGTCACTGTTTTGTGTTCCATCGTTGTAGCTGAGCAATACAATGCTGTTTATTAATTTTCTCTTCTGGTAGCATGCAAAGCACTTCCAGCACCATGAATGCTAGCCAATCGTGAGAAGTTTCAGCTGGGCACATCTCACTTTCTTCATGATTTGATTAATGACAATTAGTAAGTTGTATCTTGAACAATAAGAGCCTGAATTTCCTGAATGGTAATTCAGGTTATGGGAAATAACCAGTAGCCTTAGCAATTGCCTGTTATGTTTGGGGAAGTTAATGCAATTCTTTAGGGTCCAATGACTCAGCAAGATAGACCTATTCTTAGCACTGGAGGCTTTATTTGGTAATATATGATGTTTATTTGGAACATTTGACTCGCTCATTATACAGTGACTTTATTTAAATTTCTTTAACATATGTATATATATTTAAGGAGCTTCTTATTTTCTTTTTTTTTATTCGATATATTTTTTACTTACATTTCAAATGATTTCCCCTTTTCTGGCTCCCCACTCCCTGAAAGTCCCATAAGCCCTCTTCCCTCCCCCTATTCCCCCATCCACCCCTTCCCACTTCCCTGTTCTGGTATTCTGCTATACTGCTTCACTGAGTCTTTCCAGAGACAGGGGCCACTCCTCCATTCTTCTTGGACATCATTTAATATGTGGATTATGTCCTGGGTATTCAAAGTTTCTAGGCTAATATCCACTTATCAGTGAGTGCATACCATGATTGATCTTTTGAGACTGCATTACCTCACTTAGTATGATGTTCTCCAGCTCCATCCATTTGTCTAAGAATTTCATGAATTCATTGTTTCTAAAGGCTGAATAGTACTCCATTGTGTAAATATACCACATTTTTTTGTATCCATTCCTCCACTGAGGGACACCTGTGTTCTTTCCAGCTTCTGGCTATTACAAATAGGGCTGCTATGAACATAGTGGAGCATTTGACCTTATTGCATGACAGGGAATCCTCTGGGTATATGCCCAGGAGTGGTATAGCAGGGTCCTCCAGAAGTATCATGCCCAGATACTTCTGAGAAGTATCATACTGCCAGACTGATTTCCAAAGTGGTTATACCATCTTGCAATCCCACCAGCAGTGTAGGAGTGCTCCTCTTTCTCTACATCCTCGCCAACACCTGCTGTCTCCTGATTTTTTGACCTTAGCCATTTTGACTGGTGTGAGGTAAAATCTTAGGGTTGTTTTGATTTGCATTTCCCTAATGATTAATGATGCTGAACATTTCTTAAGGTGCTTTCTCAGCCATCAGAAGTTCTTCATGTGAAAATTCTTTGTTTAGCTCTGTACCCCACTTTTTAATAGGGTTATTTGGTTCTCTGGTGTCTACCTTCTTGAGTTCTTTGTATATATTAGATATTAGCCCTCTGTCGGATATAGGGTTGGTGAAGATCCTTTCCCAATCTGTTGGTTGATGTTTTTGTCCTTTTAACAGTGTCCTTTGCCTTACAGAAACTTGGTAATTTTATGAGGTCCCATTTGCCAATTCTTGATCTTAGAGCGTAAGCTATTGGAGTTCTGTCCAGGAAGTTTTCCCCTGTGGCCATGTCCTCAAGGGTCTTTCCAGATTCTTTTCTATTAGTTTTAGTGTGTCAGGTTTTATGTGGAGGTCCTTGATCCACTTGGAGTTGAGCTTAGTACAAGGAGACAAGGATGGATCAATTCACATTTTTCTGCATGCTGACATCCAATTGAACCAGCACCATTTATTGAAAAGGCTATCTTTTTTTCCACTGGATATTTTCAGCTCCTTTGTCAAAGATCGAGTGGCCAGAGGTGTATGGGTTCATTTCTGGATCTTCAATACTACTCCATTGATTCACCTGCCTCTCACTGTACCAATACCATGCAGTTTTTAACACTATTGCTCTGTAGTATTGCTTGAGGTCAGGGATACTGATTCCCCTAGAAGTTCTTTTGCTGTTGAGAATAGTTTTAGCTATCCTGGGTTTTTGTTATTCCAGATGAATTTGAGAATTGATCTTTCTAACTCTATGAAGAACTGAGTTGGGATTTTGATGGGAATTGCATTGAATCTGTAGATTGCTTTTGGCAAGATGGCCATTTTAACTATATTAATCCTGCTAATCCATGCGCATGGAAGATTTTTCCATTTTCTGAGGTCTTCTTCAATTTCCTTCTTCAGAGATCTGACGTTTTTGTTGTAAATGTCTTTTACTTGTTTGGTTAGTCACCCCAAGATACTTTATGCTGTTTGTGGCTATTGTGAAGGGTGTCATTTACCTAATATTTTTCTCAGTCTGCTTATCCTTTGAGTATAGAAAGGCTACTGATTTGCTTGAGTTGATTTTGTAACTAGCCACTTTGCTGAAGTTGTTTATCAGCTGTAGGAGTTCTTTGGTAGAGTTTTTTGGGTCACATAAGTATACTATCGTATCATCTGCAAATAGTGATAGTTTGACTTTTTCCTTTCCAATTTGTATCCCTTTGACCTCCTTATGTTGTCTAATTGCTCTAGCTAGCACTTGAAGAACTATATTGAAAAGATATGGACAGAGGGGGCAGCCTGGTCTAGTCCCTGATTTTAGTGGGATTGCTTCAAGTTTCTCTCCATTTAGTTTGATGCTGGGTACCGGTTTGCTGTATATTGCTTTTACTATGTTTAGATATGGGCCTTGAATTCCTGTTCTTTCCAAGACTTTTAGCATGAAAGGATGCTGAATTTTGTCAAATGCTTTTTCAGCATCTAATGAAATGATCATGTGGTTTTTTTCTTTGAGTTTGTTTATGTAGTGGATAGCATTTATGGATTTGCTTATATTGAACTATCCCTGCATCCCTGGGATGAAGCCTACTTGATCATGGTGGATGATCGTTTTGATGTGTTCTTGGATTCGGTTGTCAAGAATTTTATTGAGTATTTTACATCTGTATTCATAAGGGACATTTACCTGAAATTCTCTTTCTTTTTTGGATCTTTGTGTGGTTTTGGTATCAGCATAATTGTGGATTCATAGAACGAGTTGGGTAGTGTTCCTTCTGTTTCTATTTTGTGGAATAGTTTGAAAAGTATTGGTGTTAAGTCTTCTTAGAAGGTCTGATAGAATTCCACACTAAAACCATCTGGTCCTCTGTTTTTTTTGGTTGGGGGACTTTCTATGACTCTTCCTGTTTCTTTAGGGGTTATGGGTCTGTTTAGATGATCTATTTGATCCTAATTTAATTTTGGTATTTGGTATCTGTCTAAGAAATTGTCCATTTCCTCTAGATTCTCCAGTTGTGTTGATTATAGACTTTTGTAGTAGGATATGATGATTTTTGAATTTTCTCAGTTTCTGTTGTTATATCCCCTTTTCATGTCTAATTTTGTTAATTTGGATACTGTCTCTGTGCCCTTTGGTTAGTCTTGCTAAAGGTTTATCTATCTTGTTAATTTTTTTCAAAGAACCAGCTCCTGGTTTTGTTGATTCCTTGTATGGTTCTCTTAATTTCTACTTGATTGATTTCCACCCTGAGTTTGATGATTTCCTGTCTTCTTCTCCTCCTGGGTGAATTAGCTTCTTTTTGTTCCAGGGCTTTTCAGTTGTGCCGTTAAGCTTCTAGTGTATGCTCTCTCCAATTTCTTTTTGGAGGCACTCAAAACTATGAGTTTTCCTCTCAGCACTGCTTTCATTGTGTCCCATAAATTTGGGTATGCTGTGCCTTCATTTTCGTTAAATTCTAAAAAGTCTTTGATTTCTTTCTTTATTTCTTCCTTGACCAAGGTATCATTGGATAGAATATTGTTCAGTTTCCATGTGTATATGGGCTTTCTCTTGTTTTTGTTGTTATTAAATACCATTTTTACTCCATAGTGATCTGATAGGAGGCATTGTATTATTTCGGATCTTCTTATATTTGTTGAGGTCTCTCTTGTGACCAACTATATGATCAATTTTGCAGACGGTACCATGAGGTGCTTAGAAAAAGGTATATTCTTTTGCTTTGGGATGAAAAGTTCTCTTTACATCTGTTAAATCCAATTGGTCCAAAGCTTCAATTAGTTTCACTGTCCCCCTGTTTAGTTTCTGTTTTCCTGATTGGTCCATTGAGGAGAGTGGTGTGTTGAAGTCACCCACAATTATTTTGTTAGGTGCTATGTGTGCTTTGAGCTTTAGTAAAGTTTCTTTTATGAATGAGGGTGCCCTTGCTTTCGGAGCATAGATGTTCAGGATTGAGAGTTCTTCTTGTTGGATTTTTTGTTTGACCAGCAAGAAGTGTCCTTCCATGTCTCTTTTGATGACATTAGGTTGAAAGTCAATTTTATCTGATATAAGAATGGCAACTCTGGCTTGTTTCCTGAGACCATTTGTTTGTAGAATTGTCTTCCAGCCTTTTACTCTAAGGTAGTTTTTGCATTTGACACTGAGTGTGTTTCCTGTATGCAGCAAAATGTAGGGTCCTGTTTACGTATCCAGTCTGTTAGTCTATGTCTTTTTATTGGGGAACTGAGTCCATTGATGTTAAGAGATATTAAGGATAGTGATTATTGCTTCCTACCATTTTTGATGTTAATTTTATACTTGTGTGGTAAAATTCTTTTTGGTTTCATGAAAGAAGGTTATTATCCTGCTTTTTCCCTCCTTGTATTGGTGATTTTCCCCTATTATCCTTTGTAGGGCTGGGTTTGTGGAAAAATATTGCATAAATTTGGTTTTGTCATGGAATATCTTGGTTTCTCCATCTATAGTGATTGAGACTTTCACTGGGTATAGTAGTCTTGATTGGCATTTGTGTTCTCTTAGAGTCTGCATGAGTTCTGCCCTGGATCTTCTTGATTTCATGGTCTCTGGTGAGAAGTCTGGTATAATTCTGATAGGTCTTCCTTTATATGTTACTTGCTCTTTTTCTCTTACTGCCTTTAGTATTCTTTGTTCATTACATTTGGGGTTTTGATTATTATGTGAAGGGAGGTATTTCTATTCTGGTCCATTCTGTTTGGAGTTCTGTAGGCTTCTTGTATATTCATGGGCATCTCTCTCTCTTTAGGTTAGGGAAGTTTTCTTCCATAATTTTTTTGAAGATATTTGCTGGCCCTTTAAGTTGTAAATCTTCACTCTCATCTATGCTTATAATCCTTAGGTTTGACTTTCTCATTGTGTCCTGGATTTTCTGGATGTTTTGGGTTACAAGCTTTTTGCATTTTGCATTGTCTTTGACTGTTGAGTCCATGGTTTCTATGGCATTTTTGGCATCTGAGATTCTTTCTTCTATCTCTTGTATTCTGTTGTTGATATTTGCATCTCTTCCCAAGGTTTTCTATCTCCAAAGTTGTCTCCCTTTGTGCTTTCTTAGTTGTTTCTACGTCTGTTTTTAGATCCTGGTTGGTTTTGCTCAGTTTCTTTACTTGCTTGTTTATGTTTTCCTGTAATTCTTTGAAAGATTTTTGTGTTTCCTCTTTCATGACTTCTGTCTGTTGATCAAAGTTCTCCTGTATTTTTTAAAGTGATTTTTGCATTTCCTCCTTATTGGCTACTATCTTTTGACCCATATTCTTCTGAATTTCTTTAAGTGATTTTTGTGTTTCCCTTGTAAGGGCTTCTAGCTTTTGATCCTTTTTCTCCTGAATTTCTTTAAGAGATTTATTTATGTCCTTCATGTGTTCCTTTAACAGCATCATGTCCAGTGATTTTAAATCCAATTCTTGTTTTTCTGGTGTGTTGGGGTATCTAGTATTGCTGTTGTTGGAGAATTGGGTTCAGATGCTACCATAATGCCTTGGTTTCTGTTAGCAAAGTTCCTACATTTGCCTTTAGCCATCTAGTTCTCACTGGTGTTAGGTGGTTTTATTGTCTCTGACTGGTGCTTCAACCTCCTGTGGACCTTTAAGGCTATTTCCAGGACACTGGCTGCCTGGGTTTCCTCTGGCCCAGACTGCTGATGTGCTGCATTTCTCTCTTGTGCTGTTGGAACCCTGCTGAGTCTTGCCCCAAGCAATGTTATACTTGGGTTGTCTCAGTGAACCAGGTGCTCTGGACTGCTCTGTCATGGAGTGAAGATAGGAAGAGAGTCACTCCCTCTGCTGACTCCACGTAGGACACAGCCCCATGACAGGCTGACTGGTAGACTAACCGCCTATGTGGTGCCTCCTGGATGCAGGCAGACCCCTGGCGGTTTGAGCCCCCAGAGATTTTAACCTCTGGATATCTCAGTACCTGGGGCTGCTCTTCTGCCCTGGCAGGCAGGGAAGATGGCGGCGGGGGAGAAGGAGGAGCTTCAATAGTAGTATGTTCTCATATGGATTGTCAAACGGATGGATTTAGTATTAGTTGTCACTCTCCATATTCCCTCCTTTACTATTTTTCCCTATCCCTGTGTCATTTAATCTTATTCTACTTTCCCCTTTGTTTCTTATAATACTACACTGATATTTTAAGGAAGAGGAAACAGAGTATACTATGTAACTTAATACATGTGACCTTAAATTTATGCATGTATATGTAAGAATCCTTTTTTTCTGAGCCTCATGGATAAGCATATGTTCCTTTTATCTGTTTTAAAATTATGTTTTAGTTTTTTAGCTATGCACAAACAAACCTATAAAGAAATCCAAAAGAATATGAGTGCAAAAATAGAAATTCATTTGAAATAGCATGAAATAAGCTATCAGGAGGCAGGGTGGGTTCTTCAAACCTAAGAAGAGACACTTGGCAAGTAACTACTATAAACTAGCCCATATCACAGGATGGACCTCATAGTAATTGAGCTGATGCAAGTCATTTATTAGAGACCATGTGCAATAGGTCAAATGATGATATTTCTTATATATGTATATATATGTATATAATGATGAAGTTTCTGAGTCTCACTGTTCTGGGATATGAAGGCCTAGCAGAACTTTGTTTGGGACCCCACATGAATTTTTGCATAAAACTTGTACTAATTCATAATGATTTCTGCTTTGTCACACCCTGTGTAATATGTTTGCAGACACTGCCCTTATATTTTTAAATGCCAGTAAGTGGGTGTCATATGGATGCTTATCTAGGTGCTCACAGTAACATTTTATTATCATCTAAGTAATTATTGGAGCTTTGTAAAAGTACTGACTTTCTGGAGACTCAATGGGGGCCTGATTGAACCAAATGTGAGAACCAAAGACATATTTGATGCTAAATTAAAACAAATATTATGAGTACTAAGCAGCTCTAGTGTTCACTTAGTGCCCTTTAGTTTCTGCAGTTTTCAGATTTCTGAAAGCAGGGACCTTAGTTTACTTGTCTTCTTTTTACATTCAAAGTCATTGGCCATAGGATAGACAGTGTATCAGCAGAAGAACACCCTTCCACTCCCTGCAACCACCTGGCCACAATGTTGCCCCATGTTGCTCTCTTGAGAGACTGTGTCTTTCTATTATCTGTGAATCCAAGCTAGGTTTTATGTCTCATTTTAGCCAGTGGAATAAAACTACTTTCACTCTTACTCATCTCTAGCATTGTTTCCCATGTTCCTGTGTTTCTAAGAAAGCCAGACACATCAGTTATAGGACTTTCTAAGATCGCTAGGGCAGTGGTTCTCAACCTGTGTGGGTCACAGACTCCTTTCATGGGGATCACATATCAGATATCCTGCATATCAGATATCTACATTATGATTCATAAAAGCAACACAATTACAGTTATGAAGTAGCAAGGGAAATAATTTCATGGTTGGGGTCACCACAGCATGCAGAACTGTATTAACGGGTCTTACCATTAGGAAGGTTGAGAACCACTGCTCTAAGGTAAGGGTGAAGGGACAGCTGCACACTGGAGAACAGAGTCAGGAGAATACAGGAGACATATCTCTATTTTCTTCTGTGATTTGCTATTAACAAGTTGCCAGTGGGAGCTCTAAAAGGATATTAGTTTGAGAAACTACAAACTTGGCAAAAATGATCAAGTTGTTAATATAAATTAAAAGCTGTAATGTGGAATCCAAGACCCTCTCTCCCATTTCTTTTCATAAATTATAAATTAAGGAAAAAGAAAAAACGAAATCAAGCAAACCTTAGATCTGAGGTTGGGTGATTCTGTTTCCCAATTCCCACATTATTTATTTTAAGTTTTCTTTTTTTCAGTGTTAGGATTATACCGTGCAGGATGGTAATGCAGATGCTCTTTAAGCCTCTGGAGGCTGATCTGACTATGGAATGATTTAGGGGCAACCAGACAATGCTTCATTACCCAGGAAACTGACCCTTCTCAGAGCTGCCATAAATGAGATCTGAAAACTTTCTCCATCCTATTATCTTGTCAATTCCAAGCATCACTCTCTAATAAGAGAGTTGTAATGCAAGATAGCTTTGGCTAGAACAAAAAGTACTTAGGACTTAGTGGTCTGTAACTTGGGTTCAAATCCAAATGGGTAATATTTAGCTTGTAATATGATTTTCTTCCATGCAGATCACAATGTTTACATCTTGCAAGGAAGCTCAAATCTCTCTCTGTCAGTGGTTCTCAATTGAGAAAAATTAGGGAATGGCAGACTGGTTCTAAAGGGGTCCTTCTGCATGCCCACCTCTGAACACCGACACTTTCCAAAATACAAATTAAATATATTTTCATATAGCCAGTGAAAACTCTGGCTTCTCCTATTTGTGAAATTTATTCATGCATGCAAAGAGGATTTCTCCCTCCCTTTGTTGTAGTAGAGATCGCTATATGGAATTGTTCTATTTAGAAAGAAAAAGATTGCAGTAAGATAAAGCAATATGGTTAGACTTCGAGTTCAAAGAAATTACATTGGATAAAATTAGTGTTTCGGGTGGGATGATGTATGTAATTGGAGGGAGACAAAGACAGTTCTAGTTTAGTCTCTTTTCTTCTCTGTAGCTCAGGTCTTCCCATGGTTTTCTACTTTTGAGTCTTTTCTACCAATTTCCTGTGCTTTAGTTTGTAAGCTGAACTAGTAAGAAGTCTATTGTAGCCTCACTACCTAGCAGTCTTACTGTTCAAATGGTCTCATGTTTTTGCAATTAATTACCGTGTATGCTTTTCACTTGCAAAGCCATTGGCCATCCAATAGATAGTGTGTCAGCTTGCAAAAAGAACAATTCCCCACCCTCCCTGCAACCACATGGCTACAACATTACCTCACTTTGCTCCTGTGAGAAGCTGTGAATTTCTTTTATATGTGAGGCCAGGTTGGTTTTACGACTCACTTTGGTCAGTGGACTAAAACAAAAATAGACAGTGTTGCTATGTGCTGGTTAGATACTCTGAACATTTTCCATATCACTCTTAGAAACCTGCCATATGAATATGCTTGGGATTGACTTCGGAGATCAGCACCAAGCAGAGATTAGCAGTCTCTGATGAGCCCTTCTAGACCAGCTGGATATCAGCTGCCTGGCAGCTGAATGCAAAGGCATGAATGAACTAAACTGAGTTTACCCTAGCCCAAATCTGCCCAGCCCCTTAATACAGCACAAATTACCACACTGTATAATCACGAACTCAATGGCCACTGTTCTAAAGCAACACGTTTTAAGCAACCCAACTCCTAATATGGTTTAATTAGGCATTCTAGGTGTTGTTTGAGATAATAGTACAAAACATGCTTGCCTGCCTCTTTCTTAGCAGCTGCGAGTAAGGCTGTTTTTATTTAGAAATGGATGTAGCTGTTACTTTATTCATGGAATACTTAATGAATAAAATGTTCTAGGCACTATCTTAGACTATGGAAATCAAGGGAGATAGATAACACATGTACATAGTCCCTGCTATCAAGCAGTTAATAGTGTTAAGTGGAGTTTTCACTTATATAAAAGGCAGACATCAGTTGCAAAATCACCCAGAAGTTACAAACCGAGTTTGATTCTTAATCAAGGACATACATTTTTATAAGGGCAACAACGAAGAACTAGACTGAATCTCAAAGAGGTCTTACTGAGTACTGTTTGAGCTAAGGTAAAAATATGCATGAGTAGGAGTGTTAGTGAATGCAAAGAAAATAATGGAGAATTGTGGCTAAAAGGCTCCAGTCTTGGAGGAAATGAATATGGATTGCTTGTGTGGTGTAACGTCATGTTCAGTTATAGCAGCCCAGGAACTCAACATGGCCCCACGGAGCAGAATTGGTGGGTATGCTCAATAGATGGAGGGTATGTGCAAAATGGATGTGTCAGAAGTTTTCTGGAGAGATTTGAATAGAGATGCTTTAATTGATTGTAGAAATGTCATTTCCTGTGATGGGAATGGAAGATGAAAGTGAGAGACAGATGACTTGTATTAATATTCTTAAGATAAGTGAAACAGAGTGTTATGGCTGTTATAATTAAGGATATCTCCATATTTTCTTTACTACTATTTCTTACATACGTCATTTTCTGAACTTTATGGTCTACCATAACATTTGACCTAGCTATACACAAAAATAATTTTTAAAAGGAGAAATTTCTTGTGTTCTAAACAGATATAGAGAATCTGACTCAGTAAATGTTTTTTTTTTAAATTTATTTACAGGAATCCATACATTCAATTGTCATGTACCATGCCTTAGGCTCACAGTGGTTATTTTGCATTGTGAATTAATTGAGTATAGAATGTATTTAGAATATCTTTACTGGGAAATCCCAATCAATAGATCTCTTGCAGCTTCCTACTTAGCTGTGTCTCTAGTCTTGCATGTCCCAGTTTATAGAGCTCCCTTTAATATTTATTGAGAATTTAAATATGCAAAACATTAATATGTTTCAGTGCAGGCAAGGCTAAGAAAACTGAGCCTCAGAAAGGACAGATAGCATCTGAGTTGTCATAGGTAGCAGGTGAACTGCAATGAGCTGAACTCCATTAGTGAGACCGTACCCTTAAACAGCATCACACGGCAGGCACTTTCAGAATGCACTAATGTGTAAATGATGTCCTTTCTGCATGCACTGTGATGTTTTCCCTTGGTTCACAGTGTTCATCTAATTTAGAAGATGCTAATTCTTTCCTCTTATTTACATCTTAGGTTCTAAGGACTGTCTTTCTCAAGGTATCCAACTGTCCCAGACCACAGTGATGCTTCAGTGTTGTGCCCTTGGGTTCTCAGTAGCTAATGTCCAAACCATGAATTGATATTTCATGGGAGTACAGTTATCTCTTTGGTGGTACCATGCATATTTTGAATCTCAAAGCCTGGAAAGTCTTTTGTAAAGAGTTGCTGTGGTAATGTGAACAGTGAGTACTTAATGTCATAAGAAGAGAAACTTATGTAAGCAGGATATGGAATATCTGACAAATTTTCAGATATTTCCTTTTGTTTTGGTGTATGTGAAAACCCACAGGCAGGAGCCTTCAGATCTCTGCTTCCGGATCCAAAACAGCCTGGGCCACAACACCACATCTCCAGGCCCTGCAAGAGGCCAGAGGGACACCCGAGACGCTGGCTGGGAGGAGTCAGTGTGCTCTGGTGAGTCCAGCAGGCCCCGGGCAGGAGCCTTCATGTGTCTGCTTTGAGATCTGAACAGTCTGGGCCACAGCACTCAGTCTCCAGGAAGTGCGAGAGGCCTGGTGTGCACCCGGAGGCTGACTGGGAGGACATGGCTTGCTCCAGTGGGTCAGCCTCACAGAGCTTAGGTTCCAGTCCTGAGGCCTCTGGCAGGAGCCTTCAGATCTCCGCTTTGGGATCCAGAACAGCCTGGGCTACAACACCACGTCTCCAGGCCCTGCAAGAGGCCAGAGGGGCACCCAGGAGGCCTGCTGGGAGGAGTCAGTGTGCTCTGGTGAGTCCAGCAGGCCCCGGGCAGGAGCCTTCTGGTGTCTGCTTCAGGATCTGAACAGCCTGGGCCACAGCACCCTGTCTCCAGGTAGTGCAGGAGGTCAGCTGTGCACCAGAGGCCAGCTGGGAAGAGGCAGTTTGCACTGGTGAGGCCAGCATTGACCAACTAACACCAGTGAGAACTAGATGGCAAAAGGCAAACGCAGGAACGTCACTAATAGAAATCAAGGCAATATGGCAGCATCTGAACCCAATTCTCCTTTAACAGCATGTCCTGGATACCCAATAACACTAGAAAAACAAGATTCGGATTTAAAATCACTGGTCATGATGCTGGTACAGAAACACATGAAGGACATACTTAAAGAAATTCAGGAGAAAATGGATCAAATGTTAGAAGCCCTTACAAGGGAAACACAAAAATCATTGAAAGAAATTCAGGAGAATACAAAAGCCAATAAGGAGGAAACGCAAAAATCACTTAACGAAATACAGGAGAACTTTGGTCAACAGGCTGAGGTCATTAAGGACGAAACACAAAAATCTCTTAAAGAATTACAGGAAAACACAAACAAACAAGTGAAGGAGCTAAGCAAAACCATCCAGGATCTAAAATCAGAAGTAGAAACAACTAAGAAAACTCAAAGGGAGACAACTTTGGAGATAGAAAGCCTTGGGAAGAAATCAGGGGACATAGATGCAAATATCAACAGCAGAATGCAAGAGATAAAAGAAAGAATCTCAGATGCTGAAGATACCATAGAAACCATGGACTCAACAGTCAAAGAAAATGCAAAATTCAAAAAGCTTGTAACCCAAAATATCCAGGAAATCCAGGACACAATGAGAAGACCAAACCTAAGGATTATAGGCATAGATGAGAGTGAAGATTTACAACTTAAAGGGCCAGCAAATATCTTCAATAAAATTATGGAAGAAAACTTCCCTAACCTAAAGAGAGAGAGATGTCCATGAATATACAAGAAGCCTCCAGAACTCCAAACAGACTGGACCAGAACAGAAATACCTCCCGTCACATAATAATTAAAACACCAAATGAACTAAACAAAGAAAGAATATTAAAGGCAGTAAGAGAAAAAGGCCAAGTAACATATAAAGGAAGACCTATCAGAATCACAGCAGACTTTTCACCTGAGACTATGAAGGCTAGAAGGTCCTGGGCAGATCTCATTCAGTCTCTAAGAGAACACAAATGCCAGACAAAACTACTATACCCAGCAAAACTCTCAATCACCATAGATGGAGAAACTAAGATATACCATGACAAAACTAAATTTACCCAATATCTATCCACAAACCCAGCCCTACAAAGGATAATAGGAGGAAAACAAGAATACAAGGAGGGAAACTTCACCCTGGAAAAAGCAAGATAGTAACCTTCTTTCATCAAACCCAAAAGAAGATAACCAATCAAATTTAAAAAATAACATCAAAAATGACAGGAAATAATAATCATTCTTCCTTAATATCTCTTAACATCAATGGGCTCAATGCCCCAATAAAAAGACATAGACTAATTGACTGGATGTGTAAACAGGACCCTACATTTTGCTGCATACAGGAAACACACCACAGTGTCAAAGACAAACACTACCTTAGAGTAAAAGGCTGGAAGACAATTTTACAAGCAAATGGTCTCAGGAAACAAGCTGGAGTAGCCATTCTAATATCAGATAAAATTGACTTTCAACCCAAAGTCATCGAAAGAGACTCTGAGGGACACTTCTTGCCGGTCAAAGGAAAAATACAACAAGAAGAACTCTCAATTCTGAACATCTATGCTCCAAATGCAAGGGCACCCTTACTCATAAAAGAAACTTTACTAAAGCTCAAAGCACACATTGCACCTAAAAAATAATTGTGGGTGACTTCAATACTGTACTTTCCTCAACGGACCAATCAGGAAAACTGAACAGGGACACAGTGAATCTAATTGAAGCTTTGGACCAATTAGATTTAATACATATATATAACATTTTGTCCTAAAGCAAAAGAATATACCTTTTTCTCAGCACCTACCTCATGGTACCTTCTCCAAAATCGACCATATAATTGGTCACAAGACAGATATCAACAAATATAAGAAGATCGAACTAATCCCATGCCTCCTATCAGATCACTATGGAGTAAAAGTGGTCTTCAATAGCAACAAAAACAACAGAAAACTCACATACATGTGGAAACTGAACAATATTTTACTCAATGATACCTTGGTCAAGGAAGAAATAAAGAAAGAAATTAAAGACTTTTTAGAACACAATGAAAATGAAAACACAACATACACAAATCTATGGGACACAATGAAAGCAGTGCTAAGAGGAAAACTCATAACCCTGAGTGCCTCCAAAAAGAAAATGGAGAGAGCATACACTAACAGCTTAATGACACATCTGAAAGCCCTGGAACAAAATGAAGCTATTTCACCCAGGAGGAGTAGAAGGCAGGAAATCATCAAACTCAGGGCCAAAATCAATTAAGTAGAAACAAAGAGAACCATACAAAGAATCAACAAAACCAGGAGCTGGTTCTTTGAGAAAATCAACAAGATAGATAAACCCTTAGCCAGACTAACCAAAGGGCACAGAGACAGTATCCAGATTAACAAACTTAGAAATGAAAAGGGAGATATAACAAAAGAAACTGAGGAAATTCAAAAAATCATTAGATCCTACTACAAAAGCCTATACTCAACACAACTGGAGAATCTGGAGGAAATGGACAGTTTCCTAGACAGATATCTGACACCAAAACTAAATCAGGATCAAATAGATCATCTAAATAGTCCCATAACAACTGAAGAAATAAAAAGGTTCATAGAAAGTCTCCCAACCAAAAAAAAAAAAAAAAAAAACAAACAAACATACACACAAAAAAAACCCATGGGACCAGATGGCTCCAATGTAGCATTCTATCAGACCTTCATAGAAGACCTAACACCAATACTCCTCAAACTATTCCACAAAATAGAAACAGAAGGAACTCTACCCAATTCGTTCTATGAAGCCACAATTACGCTGATACCAAAACTGCACAAAGATCCAGCAAAGAAAGAGAACTTCAGGCTAATTTGCCTCATGAATATTGATGCAAAAATACTTCATAAAATTCTTGCCAACTGAATCCAAGAACACATCAAAATGATCATCCACCATGATCAAGTAGGCTTTATCCCAGGGATGCAGGGATGGTTCAATATAAGGAAATCCATCAATGCTATCCACTACATAAACAAACTCAAAGAAAAAAACCATATGATCATCTCATTAGATTCAGAAAAATCATTTGACAAAATTCAACATGCTTTCATGCTAAAAGTCTTGGAAAGAACAGGAATTCAAGGCCCATACCTAAACATCATTAAAGCAATATACAGCAAACTGGTAGCCAACATCAAACTAAATGGAGAGAAACTTGAAGCAATCCCACTAAAATCAGGGACTAGACAGGGCTGCCCCATTTCTCCTTATCTTTTCAATATAGTACTTGAAGTTCTAGCTAGAGCAATTAGACAACATAAGGAGGTCAAGGGGATACAAATTGGAAAGGAAGAAGTCAAATTATCACTATTTGCAGATGACATGATAGTCTACTTAAGTGACCTGAAAACCTCCACCAGAGAACTCCTACAGTTGATAAACTAATTCAGTAAAGTGGCTGATTATAAAATCAACTCAAGCAAATCAGTTGCCTTCCTATACTCAAAGGATAAACAGGCTGAGAAAGAAGGTAGGGAAATGACACCCTTCACAATAGCCACAAACAAGTGGAGTGACTGTAACCAAACAAGTGAAAGATCTATATGGCAAGAACTTCAGTTCTCTGAAGAAGGAAATTCAAGAAGACCTCAGAAAATGGACAAATCTGCCAATCTCGTGGATTGGCAGGATTAATATAGTTAAAATGGCCATCTTGCCAAAAGCAATCTACAGATTCAACGCAATCCCCATCAAAATCCCAACTCAATTCTTCACAGAGTTAGAAAAAGCAATTCTAAAATTCATCTGGAATAACAAAAAACCCAGGATAGCTAAAACTATTCTCAACAACAAAAGAAATGCTGGGGGAATCAGTATCCCTGACTTCAAGCAATACTACAGAGCAATAGTGTTAAAAACTGGAAGTGGGAGGGGTAGATGGAGGAACAGGGGGGAGGGAAAGGGGCTTATGGGACTTGCAGGGAGTGGGGACCCAGAAAAGGGTAAATCATTTGAAATGTAAATAAAAAAATATATCAATAAAAAAAAAGCTCAGGTCCAGATTGGGAAACAAACAAACAAACAAACAAACAAACAAACCCTGCATTTTATTGGCACAGTGACAGACAAGTGGACCAATGGAATAGAATTGAAGATCCAGAAATGAATCCACACACCTATGGTCACTTGATTTTCAACAAAGGAGCTGAAAACATCCAGTGGAAAAAAAGATAGCCTTTTCAACAAACGGTGGTGGTTCAATTGGAGGTCAGCATTCAGAAGAATGGGAATTGATCCATTCTTATCTCCATGTACTAAACTTCACTCCAAGTGGATCAAGGACCTCCATGTAAAACCAGACACACTGAAACTAATAGAAAAGTAACTGGGGAAGACCCTTGAGGACATGGGCATAGGGGAAAAGTTCCTGGACAGAACACCAATAGCTTATGCTCTAAGATCAAGAATTGACAAATGGGACCTCATAAAATTATAAAGTTTCTGTAAGGCAAAGGACACTGTTAAAAGGACAAAACAGTAACCATTAAATTGGGAAAGGATATTCACCAACCCTACCTCTGATAGAGGGCTAATATCCAATATATACAAAGAACTCAAGAAGTTAGACCCCAGGGAAATTAATAACCCTATTAAAAATGGGGTACAGATCTAAACAAAAAAATTTCACCTGAAGAAATTCGGATGGCCAAGAGACACCTTAAGCAGTGCTCAACATCATTAGTCATTAGGGAAATGCAAATCATAACAACCCTGAGATTTCACCTTACACCAGTCAGAATGGCTGATTTCAAAAACTCAGGAGATAGCAGGTGTTGGCGAGGATGTGGAGAAAGAGGAACACTCTTCCACTGCTGGTGGGGCTGTAAGATGGTACAACCACTTTGGAAATCAGTCTGGCGGTTCCTCAGAAAACTGGACATGACACTTCCAGAGGACCCTGCTATACCTCTCCTGGGCATATACCCAAAGGATTCTCCGGCATGCAATAAAGACACATGCTCCATTATGTTCATAGCAGCCTTATTTATAATAGCCAGAAGCTGGAAAGAACCCAGATGTCCCTCAAAGGAGGAATGGATACATCAAATGTGGTATATTTACACAATGGAATACTACTCAGCAATTATAAACAATGAATTCACGAATTTTTTAGGCAAATGGTTTGATCTGGAAAATATCATCCTAAGTGAGATAACCCAATCACAAAAAAATACACATGGAATGCAATCTCTGATAAGTGGATATTAATTAGCCCAGAATCTCTGAATACCCAAGGCACAAATTGCATAACAAATGACTCCCATGAAGAAATATGGAAAGGGTCCTGATCCTGGAAAGGATTGATCTAGCGTTGGAGGGGAATATAAGGACAGAGGAAAAAGGAGGGAGGTGATTGGAGAAGGGATGGAGAGAAGAAGGTTTATGGGACATATGGGGAGGGGGCATCCGGGAAAGGGGAAATCATTTGGAATGTAAACAAAGAATATAAAAAATAAAAATATTTTAAAAAAAGAAAACCCATGTAAGCTGTATGGAACCAATAATATGGGGATCTTAAATTAGAACATATTTAGGGGGCTGTTTAGTGTTTGTGGTTACTGGTGTTAGTCTCCTGCTGTTGGATATGAAGAGTGTCAGTCCCTCGGCAGCACCACATAGAAGGCTCAGGACAGTGCTTCCTGTTCACAGTCCCAAGATGGCTTCAGCCAGTCCCAAGCACACGCTCTCAGTTGAACGACCTCTCAACACTATCAGGGTGCATCCGATTCCTCTCCCAGCACAGTGCGGTCCTCCAGCCAGTCCTCCCACTCCAGCTCTGGGACACTGAGCTCATTAGAGACAGTGTCTACTCAGGAACTCTGTTCTATTCCTGAGGACCAAGAACCTGAATCGCCTGTTCCTGCCCCTTGGCCTTGGCTGTGGGCTCTTCAGGATGGATCCTCCAATCTAGACTGTGTTAACAACAACTACTAGTTTGGGAGGGATAAAAGCTGTGAATATTGCTTTGATGACCCACTGTTGAGAAGGATGAACAGACTTACAGCAAGAAGCACGTTAGCATCTTTAGGGAAATGGGCCCTAAAAATTCATACATCGTACAAATGGAACCTTTGTAAACACAGAGCTTATCAGGAAAGGGAAACGCTGTCCTTTTGCGTAACAATTCTGAAATCGCACTTTCACTATGTAGAAATAAAGTTTTTGATCTGACTGTAGATTCCTTAGTTTATCCTAAGGAATCAAGAGACAGATACATCATATCAAAAACTCTTGGAAGTGGTGCCTGTGGGGAGGTAAAGTTGTTTTTTGAGAGGAAAACTTGTAAGAAAGTGGCCATAAAGATCATCAGCAAGCGGACGTTTGCTCTTGGCTTGAGAGAAGTAGACACAGCTCCACAGTGTGGAGACTGAGATAGAAATTTTGAAGAAACTAAATCATCCATGTATCATCAAGATTAAAGATGTTTTTGATGCGGAAGATTATTACATTGTCCTGGAACTGATGGAAGGAGGAGAACTGTTTGTCCAGGTGGTGGGAACAAACAACTTTAAGAAGCCACCTGTAAGCTCTATTTCTACCAGATGCTTTTAGCTGTACGGTACCTTCACGAAAATGGGATTATACATCGGGACTTAAAGCCGGAGAATGTTCTTTTATTGTTTCAGGAAGAGGATTGTCTTATCAAGATCACTGACTTTGGGCAGTCCAAGATCTTGGGGGAGACCTCCCTCATGAAAACTTTATATGGTACGCCTACTTAGCTGGCTCCTGAGGTCCTTGTCACCAACAGGACTCCTGAGTATAGCCATGCTGTGGACTGCTGGAGCTTAGGAGTTAGTCTTTTCATCAGCCTAAGTGGGTATCCACCTCTCTCTGAGCATAAGACCCAAGTGTCACTGAATAATCAGATCACCAGTGGAAAGTACAACTTTATTCCTGAAGCCTGGGCAGATGTCTCAGAGAAGCCTCTGGACCTTTTCAAGAAACTATTGATTGTGGATCCAAAGGTTACGTTTACCACAGAGGAAGCCTTAAATCATCCATGGCTTTAGGATGAGTACATGAAGAAAAAATTTCAGGATCTACTGGTGCAGGAAAAGAACTTGGTGACCCTCCCCCTGACTCCTGCCCAGACTTCTTGTCAAAAGAGGCACCTGGAAATGGAGGTGTAGGGTACAGAGAGCACAAATCGCCAGGCTGTGTGTGGGGCTGTGTTGTGAGCTTTGAAAGTGAAAGAAATGTGCTTCCTTCCATGCTGCAATCGTCTTCTCCACCTCGAAGTCTTTTTTTTATTTTTTAAATATATATATATACACACATATATATATATATATATATACATATATATATAAGTATAGTGGTGGCACATGCCTTTAATCCCAACACTTGGGAGGCAGAGGCAGGCAGATTTCTGATTTTGAGGCTAGCCTGGTCTACAGAGTGAGTTCTAGGACAGCCAGGGCTACACAGAGAAATCTTGTCTCGAAAACAAGTATAGTCTATATTTTAATGATGGGAACAATTGCTTTTCTATCAGTGATACACACGATTAAAAATGTTGTGGAAATTGGCCTCTGGGCTTAATGTTTCATGACCTGCACTTTAGATGAATACCTTTTGATTTTCTTCTTTTTCTTCTTTTCTTTTTTTTTTTTTTAAGAAAAAATTTTAGGGTGTTGTGTTGAGAAATGGTTAGTGATTAAGAACACTCCTGTAGAGGACTGCAGTTTAGTTCCAAGCTTCCATGTAACTACATTCTACATTTCTGAATCTGATCCCCTCCCCTGGCCTTTCTGGTCACCTACATATGTGTTCAGGTACACAGACACACATAGACTTTAAAAAGAATATTCTAAAACAAAACAAAACAACAAAACAAAAAGAACATATTTAGGGATATGCTATTATTATTTTTAGATAAATCCCTCACATTTCCATATTGTGGGCTTAGGATGTAAACAGTGGGACTAGAGAAGACCCATGTTGCTTTAATGGCAGTATCAGCACAGATCAAGTATCTATTATGTTTCAAGGAAAATGAATAAAAATGCCCTCTGATATAAGGACGGGTGGCTACTGTTTTAAAGATCAGTAACTTTGTGACCTCTGATACTGTGCTGACCAGGTGTCGGAGGGCTGTCCTGCAGATCGTCCAGCTGGCTGCAATTGCACTTACAAGCTCCTATTGATTTCCTCACACTTTTCAGTTGGCACATTTTGACATGAACCATAGATGGTATTTTGAATTCTCAATGCATTTTATTAAATCTTTAAATCAATTACTGCTAATATGATGAGAAATTTGGAGTTCTCAACCACAGGCATTATACCCAGGACTTCAGCTTGACAGCATATGAGATTGGAAAATAGATGAATTGAACTGAACCCAAGTTTTCTGACTCTTAAATCAGGTTTCTTTCCAGGGAACTGCTCTACTTAATAGATAGTAATTTACTTTGATCTTCACAAGTTAAGTGAAGATCATAACACGAACACTTTGCTTCAAATTCACATGCTTATATAACAAGGAAATTTAGTCAAGAAAGAGGGTTTGCAAGGGTAGGCTAAGTTTCTTCTAATAGGGACGTGAGCCCAGGCAGGGGGTTGAGAGGATCTGAGCTGTTCCACCTTTAGCCCTATTTTGCATGTGGGTTCTGCCCATCCTTAGTCTCCTTTCCTGGGAAGTTGTGTATTTCCTCCTCTGTTCTTCCCTTTTCATTTTACCCTTCCTCTTTATTTCATTATGTATAAAAAATAATTTATTTTTGTTCATTGAATTAATGGACAAATCATATTGCTTGAATTATAGCATACCAATTAATTCATGAGATGTTTTTTCTCTCAAAAGGGAAATATAGTCTCATGTTTAAAAAGTTTTTACTTTTTCTATAAAAGTTTTTTATATTTCGATGGGGTTTGAATATTCAGAGTTGAGTTTTATTTTATTCACTATTGATTCCAGAGCATTTTTTATTAAAAAGAATCTAATCTGATACATATCAATTTTACTTCTGCTTACATATCCCAAAGAAGAGAAGGTATAGTCTCATTTTTTTTTGTTCATCCTTCTTATAATGGCATCCGTTCAGTATAGCAACAAGGTGGAAGTAACTCTGAGTTCCATCAATGAATGAATGGATAAACAAAATGTTGCATGTATACAGTGGGATACTATTAAACTCTAAAAAGGAAAGAAGTTCTGATATGATATGGGTGATCCTTGAAAACATTATGCTAAGTAAAATAAACTAGCTACATATAGAACTAAGGGAATGTGCAATATGCGTAAGGAAACTAGGAAAGATAACTTAATAAAGGCAAAAACTGGAATGATGCCTGCTAGGGATTCAAGGATGGAGTAAGTTACAAGTTGGGAGAAAATAGGTGCAGAGGTTTTGGTTTTGCAAGATGAACGGATTCTGAAATGGATAGCAGTAATGGCTGAACAATAACATACATGAGTTCAATACTATGAGCCATATGATTAAAAATGATCAAAATGAGAGCTAGAAAAATGGCCGCTAAGTAAGATCCTCTTCCAGTCACCTCCTCATAGGCGTTCCAGATTGAACAGCTAACTCATGCACTGAGGTACTTTCTCAAGAGCCAAGGAAGCTCCAGAGAAACCCTAGTACCTTGGGCTAGAATTAAACAACTAAATGATGCTTTGAGGAAAGAAGGAAGGAAATATCATTCCTCCCCCAATTCCAAGCATGCTTCTGTGGAGAGTGGCATCCCACTCCAAGGAGACAGAGACTTAATTCAGAACAGTCTACTACAGTGACACCCAGAGACCCACATCCTGAACATCACGACAGACTGTGTCAGGCAATGTGGCTGACTGCTCCCGAACCCTCCCTTAAACTTCAGGTGATAGATCTGGGAGAAAACTCCACCTTCTGAGGACAGATATTAATTCTTGGTGCTCAGATCCAGGCCTACATTAGTGAGACCCAGCATTGGATAGAATTCACAGGCTTTGTACTTAGACCAAGAGACTTCAACTTTGCCCCTGCCTCAGAAGGAAGGCTTGTATCTAGGTGGGCTATGGTCAAGTTTGGGTGCACAGCATCATTGCCCTTATAGAAGGCCTTGACATTCCTCAGTTTCTTGAGATTATTCATACCCACTTGGCTGTAAGTTTGAAGTCCTGTCAGGGAGTTACTTTGTGGAATTCTCATGGAACCCATGAATCAGATATTAATCAGTGTCACACTGACAAACATCCCAGTGGGACAGACTTATGCTTTAGTTTGTGTCATGACTATCTGTGATATGGGCCTTGGTGCATTCCTCTGATGACACAGGTCCTTTCAGTCACAAGGGTTCATTAACCTACTCACTAGTTTTAGTTAACCTACTCATTAGTACCTCAATGAAGAGAGTATACTTTGGAGTTATGAAATCCTAGATTCAATTCTCAAATCTTTCACAAGCTTTATAGCCTTGTGCAAGATGTTTGATCCCTAAGAACTTTAGAAACATCACATATAAAGTGGTCATTTAACATGCAACTCAAAGGTTTATTATGGGTGTTTTGTGAACTAACTCATTCAAGGTATTCAGCACATTGTCTAATATTCAGATATATCATTATCTAAAAGTGTTTTACCAGTATCACATTACACACACAACTTCATAACTTCTTATTTTTGATGAATTGATTTTAAGTTTTTGATCTGTAGATGAGGTAGATGAGATAATGGTTTTCAAATGGAGAATTCAAACACAATTTTATCTGATTTTCTTCCCTCCCTCCACACTCTTCCTTCACCTCATCTCACCTTTCCACTATGACCTTTTTCCCTCTTTCATTCCCAGATGTCATACCCATGTTCCTTAAGCCTTTTAAAAAGTGTTCTGGCCTTTACCCATGTTTACAGCTATGTAGACACTCACATGTGACAGAGGCTAGAACCATTTTTAAAAAAATCACATGATTATATTTCTGAGACAATTCTTTTTTTTTTTTTTTTTTTTTGAGACAGGGTTTCTCTGTGTAGCCCTGGCTGTCCTGGAGCTCACTCTGTAGACCAGGTTGGCCTCAAACTCAGAAATCCACCTGCCTCTGCCTCCCAAGTGCTGGGATTACAGGCATGTGCCACCACCACCCAGCTGACAATTCATTTAATAAAATGTTCTTTAATTTTATCCATTTATGTACATGTTCTATAATTTTATTGTTCAAATTCCACCATTAAGCATCTGTTTGTAGTTCATTTCAACATCTACTTATCTAGTGATAGACACTATGGCAGATTCAGTGTTTCTTGCTATTGTGAAAAGAACAGTGATAAATGGAGCTGGTCGAGGCTGTAGAGATGGCTCAGTGGTTCAGAGTGCAGACGCTCTTGCAGAGGACCCAGGCTCAGTTCTGAGCCCTCATGTAGGTGCCTCACAACATGTTTAGCCTCAGAGCATTGCACACTGCCTTTCTGCCTCTTGGTTTTCTCTCTCTCTCTTTTTTAAATTTTTTTCTTTTTTTATTTCAATATATTTTTATTTACATTTCAAATGATGTGTGTACACATACATATATGTATTTATGCATGTATGAATATATTCTATTTGCTGTTGATTATATATGTTTAAGGCTGACCATTTGGTGACCACTTGGGATTGAGTAATTGATTGGGGGCTCATCCCTGGAGAGGAGTGGTTTCGACATCCCATCTTAGAGGCACTTAGTTCACTTGGCCTACAGGTGAGAAATCATGACACCTCTGCCATGTTTGAATAAATATCCACTAGATAGCATATGTTAATGTTCTAGTCCCAAAAGTAAAAATGCTATGATGTGGAAGTATTAGGTAAGTACCTAGTGGGTCTTAAGTCATTGTATGAATGCCCTCAGTGGCGATAATGGGACTCAGAAATTTCCTGTGTTGGTGTTTTCTACCTTGTGATATGAAGTTTTCTCTGCCACCTGCTTCCCTGCTGTGAACACCTGGGATTACTGTGAGAGCACCAAAGCTATGGACCCAGCTGATTGTTTTTTTTTTTCTTTCTTTCTGGAACCTCTAGTACTGAGATACATACAAATAGCTGGTATTTGGCACAATGATGAAATGCTAGCAAATTGTCTACATTTATTTCTTCACAAAAAACCCCCTCACTGTTACTCCACTTTGATAATTTTGTTGAAAATCTTTTAAGAATTATTTTGTTCTGAGAAAAAAGAGGGATAGTATTGGAAAGTATGTCATATTTTTACAAAAATTGTTATAATTTAAAAAATACTATTATTTTTTCATGCCTATGTGTTTGGCATATTCTTTTCTTTTTTTAATTGAAAAAAAAAACCTCTTTCTTGTCATACATTATACTCTGGTCATGGTTTCCCTTTCCCCAATTATTCCCAAATCCTTCCCATCTCCCAACCCATCCAAGCCCATGCCTTATTTTTCTCTTAAAAAAGGCAAATAAAACAAAACAAAACAAAAAACTAGAACTAAAAAATGATGGAAATACATACAGAGGTAGACACACGCACACACATACACAGACACACAGAAAGAGAAACACATATATGCAAAAACACACACACACCTCCAAAAATACCACTGAGTTCATTTTTGTGTTGGCTTCCTATTGCTGATCGGTCCTGCTCCTAACTCTGGATTATATATGCAATGATATTCCACTAGAGAAAACTATTTTTTCCTTTTCAATCCGGCTTGAACCTGTACAGATCCTGTGCATGCTGCCACACTCTCCATGAATTCACAGGTTCAGCAGTTATGTTGTTTCTGGAAGACACTGTTTTCCTGGGATCATCCATCCCCATTGGTTTTTCCAATCTTCTTAACAGAGTTCCCTGAGCTAGAGTGGAGGGACTTGATGGAGGCAGCCCATTTAGGACTGAGTGTTCTAAGGTTCACTCTGTTGTCCAGCTGTGAGTTTCTATATTACTTCCCATCTATTGCAGCATCTGTGCTGATGGCTGATTGAGATACTGATCTATGAATATAGCAGATGTTATGAAAACTCCATTTATTCTTATGTTCCTTTAGGGGAAAAGAATATTCAGTTTTCTTCTAGTCCCATAGCCTATCTCATCTGGTGTTCTTGGGCACCTGAGCAGTATCAGTCACAAGTTCTTTGGAATGTTATTTTCTTGACTTGATAGCTCTTCATTTTGTGTGCTGGGGTGTTTTCTGACTTTATTCTTATTCATAATTTATCAAAATAACTTGTTTAAAAAATTAAGTCTGATAGCCACTAGAATGAATCACTTCAGAACCAGGGCTTAGCCTCATTTCTCCATTTCTCCTGACTCCCACAGTATAGTGCAGGAACATTGACACATTAATGAGTATTTATTGAATAAATACATAAATGAATGAACACAGAATGCAAGGAACACTTGGTGATTTACATTCTGCTGATTACATTATGATAATACATTGTATAGGTTTAAGTGAAGTGGGGCCAAGGGCTTTTAAGCTTCAAATGACTGCTACATTTATCCTTTTGATATTTGACATGTTAATCTTATGTAAATGGATTAATTACAAGTGCTATTTCAAAGGGCTTAATTTCTTATCATAAGGTCATTTCTAAAGGATAAAGTTGATGAGATTGGGATGAATAACAATGTGCAAGCAACATTTTACTGGATGATAAGACTGTGAGCTATGATAAAAAGAATTTAATGTTAGGGGTTTGGAGGCTTGCTTTTTTTGTTGGTACCATCACTGGCAGGTAGCAACATTTCAGGATTCAAGGTTATTCATGGTAATTATTAATTTTTTTAAAAAAGGCAAATTTCAAATACATTTCAGATACTTTGCGATTACTAAAATTAAGATATTTTATTTGATATATTGAATGGTACTGTGCAGATGAGGCACATTTTATTAAAATATATATAAAATGGAATACAACATCATTTAAGTCATGGCCATGTTCACAATCATGGTATAAATAACACTAGGTAAGCTATTACAAATGGGCTATTTTATGTGAGGAATAAAACATTAAATGCTAGAACAACATGAAATTCAATATTTTTCTAACATCTGACTAGGAAAAAAAGACATTTTGGTAAATTTCAAGTAAAAACTGTCAAAGCAGAGTTTTTCTCTTGCTGATAGAACTGTCAAAAACTGTCGAAGCAAGTGTCCTCAATTTCTGTGAAATGTTTCAAGTTATTTATATTTTGATTCATACAACTTCCTCATTCTTCAGCATGAAAAGGAAAACAAAATTTGAGATAGAAAAGAGCTTCCCCAATCCCACTAAAATCAGGGACTAGACAGGACTGCCCCCTCTCTCCTTATCTTTTCAATATTGTACTTGAGGTACTAGCTCGGGCAATTTGACAACATAAGGAGGTCAAAGGGATACAAATTGGAAAGGAAGAAGTCAAACTATCAATATTTGCAGATGACATGATAGTCTACTTAAGTGACCCAAAAAACTCCACTAGAGAACTCCTACAGCTAATAAACAACTTCAGCAAAGTGGCAGGTTATAAAATCAACACAAGCAAATCAGTGGCCTTCCTATACTCAAAGGATAAGCAGGCTGAGAAAGAAATTAGGGAAATGACCCCCTTCACAATAGCCACATACAGTATAAAGTATCTTGGGGTGACTCTTACAAAACATGTGAAAGATCTGTATGACAAGAACTTCAAGACTCTGAAGAAGGAAATGGAAGAAGACCTCAAAAATGGGAAAACCTCCCATGTTCATGGATCGGCAGGATCAATATAGTTAAAATGGCCATTTTGCCAAAAGCAATATACAGATTCAATGCAATACCCATCAAAATCCCAACTCAATTATTCACAGAGTTAGAAAGAGCAATTAACAAATTCATCTGGAATAACAAAAAACCCAGGATAGCTAAAACTATTCTCAACAACAAAAGAAATTCTGGGGGAATCAGTATCCCTGACCTCAAGCAATACTACAGAGCAATAGTGTTAAAAACTGCATGGTATTGGTACAGTGGATCAATGGAACAGGATTGAAGATCCAGAAATGAACCCACACACCTATGGCCACTTGATCCTCGACAAAGGGGCTGAAAACATCCAATGGAAAAAAGATAGCCTTTTCAACAAATGGTGCTGGTTCACCTGGAGGTCAGCATGCAGAAGAATGCGAATTGATCCATCCTTGTCTCCTTGTACTAAGCTCAAATCCAAATGGATCAAGGACCTCCACATAAAGCCAGACACTCTGAAACTAATAGAAAAGAAACTGGGGAAGACCCTTGAGGACATCGGTACAGGGAGAAAGTTTCTGAACAGAACACCAATAGCATATTCTCTAAGATAAAAAATTGACAAATGGGACCTCATAAAATTACAAAGTTTCTGTACGGCAAAGGACACCATCAAAAGGACAAATCGGCAACCAACAAATTGGGAAAAGATCTTCACCAATCCTACATCAGATAGAGGGCTAATATTCAATATATATAAAGAACTCAAGAAGTTAGACTCCAGAAAACCAAACAACCCTATTAAAAAATGGGGTACAGAGTTAAACAAAGAATTCTCACCTGAAGAACTTCGGATGGCAGAGAAGCATCTTAAAAAATGCTCAACTTCATTAGTCATTAGGGAAATGCAAATCAAAACAGCCCTGAGATTTCACCTTACACCAGTCAGAATGGCTAAGATTAAAAATTCAGGAGACAGCAGGTGTTGGAGAGGATGTGGAGAAAGAGGAACACACCTTCACTGCTGGTGGGGTTGCAAATTGGTACAACCACTCTGGAAATCAGTCTGGCGGTTCCTCTGAAAACTGGGCACCTCACTTCCAGAAGATCCTGCTATACCACTCCTGGGCATATACCCAGAGGATTCCCCACCATGTAATAAGGATACATGCTCTACTATGTTCATAGCAGCCCTATTTATAATTGCCAGATGCTGGAAAGAACCCAGGTATCCCTCAACAGAAGAGTAGATGCAAAAAATGTGGTATATCTACACAATGGAGTACTATTCAGCCATTAGAAAGAATGAATTCATGAAATTCTTAGGCAAATGGATGGAGCTAGAGAACATCATACTAAGTGAGGTAACCCAGACTCAAAAGGTGAATCATGGTATGCACTCACTAATAAGTGGATATTAACCTAGAAAACTGGAATACCCAAAACATAATTCACACATCAAATGAGGTACAAGAAGAAAGGAGGAGTGGCCCCTTGTTCTGGAAAGACTTAGTGAAGCAGTATTCAGCAAAACCAGAACGGGGAAGTGGGAATGGAGGGGTGGGAGGACAGGGGGAGAGAAGGGGGCTTATGGGACTTTCGGGGAGTGGGGGGCTAGAAAAGGGGAAATCATTTGAAATGTAAATAAAAAATATATCAAATTAAAAAAAAGAAAAGGGAAATCATTTGAAATGTAAATAAAAAAATCTATCGAATGAAATAAAAAATAAAAAGAAAAAAAAGAAAAAAAGAAAAAAAAAAAGAAAAGAGCTTCCCTGGCTATCTTTGGTGATGTCTCACTAGTGATGTAATAAAAGAAACAGCTGGTCATGTAGCCCAGGGTCAGGGTACTTTTGCTTAGCATGCCTTGAACCTTAGGTTTAATCCCAATACTGAAAATAGGCCCCATTAAACGGTGTTGGCAGTTCATTAGGAGTATACAGAACAAGAGAGATGGTTCAGTGACTAAAGCATTTGCTGCTCTTCTAGAATGTCTGGGTTTAGTGCCCTGTATCAATGTAGCAACTCCAAATTCTCTGCCATTCTAGTTGGATATCTGATGACCTCCTGGGCAGCAGGCAAGCAATTTGTGAAAAAAACCTCACACATATTTATTAAACAAACACTTACACACACTTACACACACACACACACACACACACACACACACTCACACACACATACAACTCATACACATAAACTATTTACATGTGGCACTCAGTATAACTGGAGAAGTAGAAAATGCACCAATATTGTAGAAAGCACATACATCTGATGGAAAGACACAGAGGACAAATTTGTCCAGGATCCTCTCCAGAAAAAGTGTCAGTTCTTTCAGTTCAGTGAGATGCTCAGAGAGAATGGGGAGACTCTGAAGCAACCAGAGCCTTGAACCCAGAGCAAGGAATTACAGAGGAGCCTCTGAGACAGTGACTAAGAGTAAGCCACCCCAAAGACAATTTTAATGATATAGACAGACTTTTCCTGCATCAAAAAGTGGTAAGCTTCATTTTAGATCCTTTAAGAACACTGAAAAGACTTAAAAGGAGAGCAGTGTTACTTGAAAAATCCATTGCAGTGCTCATTGCAATTATGACCATGGGAGAAAACCCCTCCCTACTTTCAATCGCAATCTTTATATTTTTCCTTTCAAAAAAGGTTGAAAAAATAGCTGTACAACAAGAAAAATTATCTATGATAATACAAAGGCTTGAGCAACAAGAGACAGAGGAAGTAAGAGAATAGAAATGTTTAATTGTAAACCTATGGGACTTAATGAAATTGAAGATCAAGATAGCCCATTGGCAATGGGTAAGAGGATTTTTAAAAGGAAATAGTTATGTAAGAAAATAGAGAAAAAAATCAAGAACTCTATTATTTTATTTGCACACACACACACACACACACACACACTTCACTAGTGACATATCAAATTTTATTTCACAATGAATATTCTGAGCTGGTTTGAGCCTTCATGTTTCACCAATGGAAAAAAGAAGACATGCCTCTGGGGAAAGTTTGCTTGTAACCTGACCTTTAGTCTTTAAAAACTGTTGAACTGGTAAATTGGATGTCTCCAAATTATACAGACATTAATGCCTTTTCCTATTAATGGTATAATTTATTTTATCTAAGTGCCCCTGTTTATCAGCATCCATATCAGTTGAGTGGTAATATTAAGGAAAGGGGTTTTATTTTAAAAAAAAGAGCCATGCATCTCTTATTGCTCTGTAAATGTCAAGGATCATAGACACTTAGATTCAGCTCTGCTCTTTGACACTTTAAATAGTTTCTAATTTTCTCCATGGAAGCATTCAAATTGATTTCTATTTGAATTCTTTCATAATATCCTTTTCCCCCATATTCCAGTGAGAATTAAACATCACAAACTTCAGTGACTCTTCAAGAAAAAGGAGAGAGGAGGAGCAGTGTGTGTCGAAGGATGCCCCAAGAGCTAGGACCCTTAGATTGTGTGTTCAGTGCCTGAAGGATAGATACCTGTGTCCTCTGACTATCAGGCGTCTTGCCTCTCACAACACTAGGAACTAGAGACTGAAAGATCCGTAAGACCATCCAAAATATTAAATTATAAATTATATATTTAAAATTTTTGATTACATAAGGGTGTTTTTCCATAGCTCCTTCATTTTGGCTAACTTTCCTCAGTATACTCTTCTTTAGATTCCCCTCTTCCCTGCTTAAACCTACCTTACCTCAACATTCCTTTCCTATTCTTGCATATTACCTGTTCTACTGTCTCCCTCCCTTAAGCCACCCCCTCCCAGCGACCTCCACCTGGTTTCCCAGTTTCTGCAGGAACTCTGCAGGAATTTTGAGCACACAAAATTTGAGATGTGAATCTAGGACATGCATATCAAGGAGAACACACAGCATTTGCTTCTCTATGCTGGACTTATATTAGTCATCATATATATTTTTTCAATTCAATATATACTTTGAAATTTCAATTTTTCACTTGAATACAATTCCATTGCACGTACATACCATATTTTTTCTTATCTATTCATAAGCTGATGGGCATGTAGGCAGTCCATGTCCTAATTATTGTGAACAGAGCAAGAATGAGAACTGGTGACCAAGAGTCCTGCAAGTATTTCCACAGAAGGGTGTAGGCTCCTAGATTTATACTCCCTAAAGTGATATAGATGGGTCATAGAGAAGTTCTGTTTTAGTTTTTTGAAGACTCTCAACACCAATTTCCACAGTGGTTGCACCAGTTTTCACTCCTACCAACAGTGAACAATGGTTACTGTTTTTGACAACTCTACCAGCATATGTTGCCTTTGATTAGATTAAAAAATTATTTTTATTTTATCCATAAGGGTGTTTTGTCTGCATGTACATTTATGCACCATGTGTTTGGCTGGTGACTCTGGAGGCCAGAAGAGGGCCTCAGATCCTTTGGAATTGGAGTCACAGACAGTTGTGCGATACTATGTGGATGCTGGGAATAGAACCTGGGTCCTCTGGAAGAGAATCCAGAGCTCTTAACCACTGAGCCATCTCTCTAGCCTTGATGTCATGATAATAGCTATTCTGATTGCAATGAAGTGGAATCTCAAGATAGTTTTAATTTTTATCTTCTTGACAGGTAACATTGAGCACTTTGGAAAATACTTAGTTATTTACTCTCTTCTTTTGAAGGTTTTCTTTTCATATCTGTCTTAGTTAGGTTTTACTGCTATGAACATAAACTATGGCCAAAGCAACTCTTAAAAGGACAGCATTTAGTTGGGGCTGGCTTAAAAGTTCAGAGGTTCAATCTATTATCATCAAGGCAGGAACATAGTAGTATCCAGGCAGGAATGGTACAGGAGGAGCTGAGAGTTCTACATCTTCATCTGAAGGCCTCTAGGAGATGGTTAGGAGGGAATGACAGACTTCATCCAACAAGGCCACACCTACTCCAAGAAGGCCACACCCACTTCAACAAGGGCACACATCCTAATAGTGCTACTCACTGGGCCAAGCATAGTTAGACCACCATAGTACTTATAGCCCACTTTAATTGGGATTTTTGTTCTCTTAATGTTTTGCTGTTTTGATTGCTTTGTAGAGTCTGGATATTAATCCTCTTTAGGATTTGTAGATGATGATAATTTTCTACCATTCAGTAAATAATTTTATTTGCTTTATGGGAGCTCTTAGTTCCATGAGGGCCCATTAGTTATTTGTTGGCCTTATGTTCTGAGAAAGTGCCACTGTAGTTAGAAAGACATATATCTGCTCACATCCTGCTGGGAATCTTCGCCCCTTGCCTTCTGGCAGTTTCAGGGTACCTGAGTTTATATTCCTATCTTTGGCTTTATTTGAAGCTGACTTTTGTGGAGAGTGAGTTTAATTTCATTCTGAAGCATGTGGACAACTTATTTTTGCCAACACCGTTTGTTGAAGATGCTGTGTTTTCCCTAGGGCACAGTTTTGTTGTTTTTGTCAAAAGGTGTGTGGCTATAGATGCATGCACTTAAATCAAGGCCTTCTATTCCATTATTCCATGTGTCTATTTTTATGTGCCAGTACCACGCTGGTTTTAATACCATGTCTCTGTAAGTATAACTTGAGACTGGATATAATAATTCCTCTAGCATAATTCCCCCCCCAGGATTGCCTTTCCTATACTGAGTCTTTGGTGTTTGTGTTTCCATATGGATTTTTTGATTTTTTTTCTGTGAAGAAGGAAATTATACTATCTGCAATGGCAATGAATCTCTAAATTGTTCATGATAGGATGATCATTTTTACAATATTATTTCTACCAATCCATGGCATAGCTAGTCTTTCCACCTTCTAGTGTTTTTCTTGACTTATTTTTTCAGAGTTTTAAAATTTTCCTTGTATAAGTGCTTCACTTCCTTGGCAGAATTACTCTAATGGTGTTGTTTTATTCTTCTAGTGTGAATGGGATTGTTGTGCTGATTTTTGCACATTAGGTATATACCCTGGTGCTTTCCAGTACGTTTTTATTAGCTGAAGGGGTTTTTGGTGGAATAGTTTGGATTACTTGTCTTTTTAAATTTAGCATTAGATCATATATATTAACTTTTTTAAAAAAAGGAAATACAAGGTAAAGTAAACCCTTTGACAACGGGTACTTTAATGGGCATCCAGTTAACTTCCTTGGGCTACAATGAAGCCATGCCTTCTGACTTGTATAAATAGGCCTCTGAAGTCCTGAAAAGCAGACAAATAGTCCACAGGAAACAGGAAAGGTTTGCAAAACCTGGGAGATAGCCAGATGATTTACTGTAAGAAACTCAGTTCTGAAGCTTTTCTGAAGCCAACTACATGGAACATGCATACAGATAAACATCATTCTGCCCTCACCCCTCCAGCCCTCTAAAAGTGCAATCTGGACCACACATAAATCTCCGACACTAATGGATGACCTGCTTCCATAGCTAGTGAAAGAATCCATCCATAAATGTATGAAATTTTGCCCATGGAGACACTGATATACAAAACTGCCATTGATTGTATTTGAATAACTTCCAGTTCACTATATTTCTGTGCTCAACTCAAAACAAAGCCAACACAGTCTACTCATCTGATACCCTAGAAACATATTTTACATGGAAGTATTTTACTGTTAATGTACTGTAAAATTATAATATATACAACTGATATTTTAAATACATGGATGCCAATGAAGGAATAAAAGAAGAAAGGAAAACAAATACGCATGATACCTTCACAGAACACAATGGCTCCAAAGAACAGAAAGCTATCAAAGTGCTTGAAAAAGAGATAAAAACAATGATTATAGATAAGATTATGGACAGAAAATTCACTAAAATTAAGAAAAAATTTCATTTTGTAAAAGGCTAAACAATTTCAGCCAAGGTCATAAAAAATTTCAAGCAGAAATCTTGGAGGCAAAGTAAACTGACTCAATGAAATTATAGATGATTTATATTTAGATTTAGAGAAGCATAGAAATAGCCTGGTCCAGCAGTTCAAAAGATCCTAGATAGGTGAAAAATGGCCATTTCCAAGGTATATATTTCCAAGTATCATCAGTTGTCAAAAGTCCAAGAAAAATAAAAAAATTATAAAAACCAAGAAAAGACAACAAAGCACAAATAAATAATTTTTCTTAGAGTACAGGCACAATTTTTTTTATATTTTTTCATTTTTAGCATATTTTCTTTATTTACTTTTCAAATGTTATCCCCTTTCCCCCTTTCCCCTCCAGAAATATCCTATCCCCTCCCGCATCTCCCTGCTTCTATAATGGCGCTCCCCCACCCAACCATCCACTCCTATATCCCGGCCCTCACATTCCCCTACACTGGGGCATCAAGCCTTCTCAGGAACAAAGGCTTCTGCTCCCATTGTTGCCAGATAAGGCCATCCTCTGCTACATATGTGGCTGGAGCCATGGGTCCCTCCATGTGTACTCTTTTGTTGGTGGTTTTGTCCCTGCGAGCTTTGGGGGCAAGGAAGTGTCTGCTTGGTTGATATTGTTATTCTTTCTATAGGGTTACAAACCCCTTCAGCTCCTTCAGTTCTTTCCCTAACTTTGTGGATCCCTTGTTCAGTTCAATGGTTGGCTGCAAGCATCCGCCTCTGTACTTGTCATGCCCCGGGCAGAGCCTCTCAGAAAACAGCTATATCAGGCTCCTGTCAGCAAGCACTTCTTGGCACCCACAATAGTGTCTGGGTTTGTTGTCTGTATATGGGATGGATCCCCAGGTGGGGCAGTCTCTGAATGGCCTTCCCTTCAGTCTCTGCTCTACACTTTGTCTCTGTATTTCCTCCTGTGAGTATTTTGTTCCCCCTTCTAAGAAGGACTGGAGAATCCACACTTTGGTCTTCCTTCTTCTTGAACTTCATGTGGTCTATGAGTTGCTATCTTGGGTATTCCGAGCTTTTGGGCTAATATCCACGTATCCGTGAGTTCATACATGTGTATTCTTTTGTGATTGGGACACCTCACTTTTTTATTTAAAAAGTTATATATTGTGATTATAGTTTTCCCACCCAAAGCCCTCCCTGATCTTCTCATCCATCTAACTTAAAATACAACAATAACAAAAACCTTAAAATGAAAATTAAAACAAACAAAACACAATAAGATGAAAAATTTCCAAACAAAACAAAAGGAAACAAAAACTCATTTAAAAAGTCAGAGTTTGTTTTGGGCTGGCTAACTATTCCTGGGCATGGGGTCTGCTCTGGGGTGTGGTTGATATACTAGCAAAACTCCATTGGAGAAAACTGATTTTCTCTTTGTAAGCAGGCATCAATTGAAAATAGCTTGCCAGTTAGGGAGGAGAGCTTGCATCTACTTCCTCCTCTCAGTGGTGGGAATCCATCTGATTTGAACCTTTCCAGGTCCTGTGAGTGCTGCCACAGTCGCTTTTAGTTCATATGTGCATCATTCCTGATGTACCTGAAAGACACAGTTTCCTTGTTATCATCCACCACCTTTGTATCTTACAATCTTTTTGCCATTGCATTCAGGGTTGGCCACTCCTCCATTCTTTTTGGACATCATTTAATATGTGGATTATGTCTTGGGTACTCAAAGTTTCTAGGCTAATATCCACTTATCAGTGAGTGCATACCATGACTGATCTTTTGAGACTGGGTTACCTCACTTAGTATGATGTTCTCCAGCTCCATCCATTTGTCTAAGAATTTCATGAATTTATTGTTTCTAATGGCTGAATAGTACTCCATTGTGTAAATATACCACATTTTTTTGTATCCATTCCTCCGTTGAAGGACAACTGGGTTCTTTCCAGATTCTGGCTACTACAAATAGGGCTGCTATGAACATAGTGGAGCATGTGTCCTTATTGTGTGCTGAAGAATCCTCTGGGTATATGCCCGGGAGTGGTATAACCGGGTCCTCAGGAAGTGTCATGCCCAGTTTTCTGAGGAACCGCCAGACTGATTTCCAAAGTGGTTGCACCATCTTGCAATCCCACCAGCAGTGGAGGAGTGTTCCTCTTTCTCCACATCCTCACCAACACCTGCTGTCTCCTGAGTTTTTGACCTTAGCCATTCTGACTGGTGTGAGGTGAAATCTCAGGGTTGTTTTGATTTGCATTTCCCTAATGATTAATGATGTTGAACATTTCTTAAGGTGTTTCTCAGCCCCCCCCCCCGAAGTTCTTCATGTGAAAATTCTTTGTTTAGCTTCTTACCCCACTTTTTAATGGGGTTATTTGGTTCTCTGGGTTCTACCTTCTTGAGTTCTTTGTATATATTAGATATTAGCCCTCTGTTGGATATAGGGTTGGTGAAGATCCTTTCCCAATCTGTTGGTTTACATTTTGTCCTTTTGACAGTGTCCTTTGCCTTACAGAAACTTTGTAGTTTTATGAGGTCCCATTTGTCAATTCTTGATCTTAGAGCATAAGCTAAAAGTCTTGGAAAGGACAGGAATTCAAGGCCCATACCTAAACATAGTAAAAGCAATACACAGCAAACCGGTAGACAACATCAAACTAAATGGAGAGAAATTTGAAGCAATCCCACTAAAATCAGGGACTAGACAAAGCTGCCTCCTCTCTCCACATCTTTTCAATATAGTTCTTGAAGTCCTAGCTAGAGCAATTAGACAACATAAGGAAGTCAAAGGGATACAAATTGTAAAGGAAGAAGTCAAACTATCACTATTTGCAGATGATATGATAGTATACTTAAGTGACCCTAAAAACCCTACTAGAGAACTCCTACAGCTGATAAACAACTTCAGCAAAGTAGCTGGCTACAAAATCAGCGCAAACAAACCAGTAGCCTTCATATACTCAAAGGACAAGCAGACTGAGAAAGAAATTAGGGAAATGATTCCCTTCACAATAGCTACAAACAACATAAAGTATCTTGGGGTGACTCTAACCAAGACGTGAAAGACCTATATGATAAGAACTTCAGATCTCTGAAGAAGGAAATCGAAGAAGATCTCAGAAAATGGAAAAATCTTCCATGCTCGTGGATTGGCAGGATTAATATAATTAAAATGGCCATCTTGCCAAAGGCAATCTACAGATTCAATGCTATCCCCATAAAAATCCCAAC
This sequence comes from Apodemus sylvaticus, assembly GCF_947179515.1. Lineage (NCBI taxonomy): Eukaryota > Metazoa > Chordata > Mammalia > Rodentia > Muridae > Apodemus > Apodemus sylvaticus. The sequence goes on from NC_067477.1 coordinate 58,044,511, forward strand.
CCAGTTCTTCATAGAGCTAGAAAGAGCAATTCTCAAATTCATCTGGAATAACAAAAAACCCAGGATAGCTAAAACTATTCTCAACAGTAAAAGAACTTCAGGTGGATTCAGTATCCCAGACTTTAAACTTTACTACAGAGCAATATTGATAAAAACTGCATGGTATTGGTACAATGTCAGGCAAGTGGATCAATGGAATAGGATTGAAGACCCAGAAATGAACCAATACACCTATGGTCACTTGATCTTCGACAAAGGAGCTGAAAGCATCCAGTGGAAAAAAGATAGTCTTTTCAACAAATGGTGCTGGTTCACTTGGAGGTCAGCATCCAGAAGAATACAAATTGATCCATTCTTATCTCCTTGTACTAAGCTCAACTCCAAATGGATCAAGGACCTCCACATAAAACCTGACACACTGAAAATAATAGAAAAGAAACTGGGGAAGACCCTTGAGGACATGGGCACAGGGGAAAAGTTCCTGAATAGTCTTTGTACATTTTAATCTGTGTTTCTCTATGTTAATTCCATAAGAAGCTTCTATAATGAGAGTCAAGCAAATCACTGATCAATGAGAATGGTAATATATCATTCTGAATCAATTTATATCTATGATCATTTAGCAGAACAATGGCAGCAATGTTTTCTCTGGATCCATGATATATCTAATCTCAAGTTCTTGGCCACTTTAGTGGTATCAGGTAAGGTTCCATTTCATGGACTTTAAATCCAATCAAAAACTAGTGAACTACCCTGGGCTAGTGAAGTCATAGATCTTGGAAGAAAAACTACAACTAGCACTTTATTAAGCCACCATAATATCTAATTACATTCTAAATATTTTTCTTATACCTATAGGTAAGTGTAGTCCTCATTAGGTCAAGGAAAATTCTCTTTGTAACAGAGGGGGCTCATTACAGAATACACACACACACACATCTAGAGCTCAATCCAATGATATATCTCTAATATAACTACCTCATCTAATACTCAGATTCATTATGGGAAAGAGAGCAGATAAATTATGTCTCCTAGGAATGTCAGAAACTACCCTCAGAAAGTCTTGCCTTCATGGCTACCTAATCATGAGCTGAATAAGGACAATGGCAGTATGCGTGCTAGCATGGACAGGAGTAAGCCTAAGAGGCTCAACCCTAGAAAATACTATAGGTAACTGAGAAATGCGGAGAAAAAGTGAAATATTCACTCTCTCGGGTAGTGCAATGACTTAACAATATGCAATCTATTCCTGTTAACCCATTTAATTCCATAAAATCACCAGAGGTTTGATTTGATAGTGTAAGATGTCTAGTTGGAACATTATCTCTTCCATTATATGGTGACTCTATTGAAATTTCTTTAATATGTGTATATGCTTTGGAAAGCTTCTATAGCAGTACTTTTCAAAGGCCTTTAGTGTTAGTTGTCCATTCTCTTTCTATATTCCCATCTTTACCCTTGTCTCCTGTCCCTCTCTATATCTAATCTTCTTATTCCTGTTTCCTTTTTATCTCAGTATAGCAGTATATTCCATTTCCCTTTCCTTGGGTGATCCTTTTCTCCCCTGGTCCTAAGTGCCTAATTTCTGTGGCTATTCTAATTGTAGCATATATATTAAAAGTTAAAAGTTGGAATCAGTGACAGGCAGGAGGATCAATGGAACAGGATTGAAGATCCAGAAATGAACCTACACACCTATGGCCACTTGATCCTCGACAAAGAGGCTGAAAACATCCAATGGAAAAAAGATAGCCTTTTCAACAAATGGTGCTGGTTCAACTGGAGGTCAGCATGCAGAAGAATGCGAATTGATCCATCCTTGTCTCCTTGTACTAAGCTCAAATCCAAATGGATCAAGGACCTCCACATAAAGCCAGACACTCTGAAGCTAATAGAAAAGAAACTGGGGAAGACCCTTGAGGACATCGGTACAGGGAGAAAGTTTCTGAACAGAACACCAATAGCATATGCTCTAAGAGCAAGAATTGACAATTGGGACCTCATAAGGTTACAGAGTTTCTGTAAGGCAAAGGACACCATCAAGAGGACAGATCGGCAACCAACAAATTGGGAAAAGATCTTCACCAATCCTACATCAGATAGAGGGCTAATATCCAATATATATAAAGAACTCAAGAAGTTAGACTCCAGAAAACCGAACAACCCTATTAAAAAATGGGGTACAGAGTTAAACAAAGAATTCTCACCTGAAGAACTTCGGATGGCGGAGAAGCATCTTAAAAAATGCTCAACTTCATTAGTCATTAGGGAAATGCAAATCAAAACAACCCTAAGATTTCATCTTACACCAGTCAGAATGGCTAAGATTAAAAATTCAGGAGACAGCAGGTGTTGGAGAGGGTGCAGAGAAAGAGGAACACTCCTCCACTGCTGGTGGGGTTGCAAATTGGTACAACCACTCTGGAAATCAGTCTGGCGGTTCCTCCAAAAACTGGGCACCTCACTTCCAGAAGATCCTGCTATACCACTCCTGGGCATATACCCAGAGGATTCCCCACCATGTAATAAGGATACATGCTCTACTATGTTCATAGCAGCCCTATTTATAATTGCCAGATGCTGGAAAGAACCCAGGTATCCCTCAACAGAAGAGTGGATGCAAAAAATGTGGTATATCTACACAATGGAGTACTATTCAGCCATTAGAAACAATGAATTCATGAAATTCTTAAGCAAATGGATGGAGCTAGAGAACATCATACTAAGTGAGGTAACCCAGACTCAAAAGGTGAATCATGGTATGCACTCACTAATAAGTGGTTATTAACCTAGAAAACTGGAATACCCAAAACATAATCCACACATCAAATGAGATACAAGAAGAAAGCAGGAGTGGTCCCTGGTTCTGGAAAGACTCAGTGAAACAGTATTTGGCAAAACCAGAACGGGGAACTGGGAAGGGGTGGAAGGGAGGACAGGGGAAGAGAAGGGGGCTTACGGGACTTTCGGGGAGTGGGGGGGCTAGAAAAGGGGAAATCATTTGAAATGTAAATAAATTATATCAAATAAAAAAAAAGAAAAAAAAAGTTAAAAGTTAACATTAATTTACAAGAAAAGAATATTAATCTTTCTTGGGTCTGAGGTTTTTTTTTTTTTTTTTTTTTTTTTTTTTTTTTTTTCCCCCCCGAGACAGGGTTTCTCTGTGTAGCCCTGGCTGTCCTGGAACTCACTCTGTAGACCAGGCTGGGCTCAAACTCAAAAATCTGCCTGCCTCTGTCTCCCAAGTGCTGGGATTAAAGGCGTGTACCACCACTGCCTGGCTAGGTCTGAGTTATTTTAATCAGGATGACTTATTTTCTAGTTTTATTTATTTGTGTGAAATGTTATAATTTTATTTTTCTTAAAATTTGAATAATATTACATTTGTAAATTTACCACATTTCCATTATTTCTTCATCAGTTGATAGACATATAGGCTGTTTTCATTTTCTTGATATTATGAATAGAGCAGTAATGAACACAGATTATCGAGTATCTTTGATGTAGGATATAGATTCTTATGTATATGAGAAAAAGTCGTACAGCTGGATCTTTAGATAGATAAATTCTCAACTTCCCGAGGAATGTCTACGATCATTTCTTTAGTTACTGTACAAGTTTAGCACGAGAATTCTTAAAAGGAATGGTATAGTCCGTGATCAAATGATATGACATTTTCAAATTACTAAAAGAAAGAAGACATGAACCAAAGATATCATATGTAGCATAAATGAAAAAAATATTTTCATGACAAAGAAAGATGGAGAAAATTAATTACCCACAAACCAGTTTGAATAACTGTCCACTATAGGCTCCTGCCTTTTTAACACTGGTCCCTAGCTGATTGTACTATCTGAGGATGTTAGAGAACATTTAGGAGTTGGGGCCATGCTGGCGAAAGTTTGTTACAAGGGGGTACAATTTGAGCCTTGGCCTACTGACTGTTCTTTCTGTTTTCTTTGTTTGGATGAAAGCATGATCTCCCTGCTTCTTCCTCCGAGTCCCCACATTTTCTGCCTCTATAGGCTCTATCTGGAACTGTGTTCCAAAATAAACACTTTCCTGCTCTGAGATATTTCTCCTCTGAGTAATTTTTAGGCCTGTTATTTTATAATAGTAACATAAACACAGATAAAATAGCAGGGTTATAAGAAATGCTTAAGTGAGTTATATACTAGACATGGGCCTTGGCACTGAGTTAATAATACAAAAGTTATAATACAAAAAAAAAGTTAATAATACAAAAAGAGTTGTTTAGACTAAGAGCAATTCCAGACTTGAGTCCTTCACTTCAACCCCTATGTCTTTCTCTGTCTTTAACAAATCTCTTTATACTATACTTATTGAACAGCATGCAACCATGCTATAGGAAAGGAATGAGAAAATATTTAATAGAATTTTACAAGGAAAGTAGTTACTTTATGGCAGCCACCTGACCCAGAATAGCTTTCAGAACTGCCAACAGATGCAGTCAACCTCTAACCCCCTGCTGCTTTACAGTGGATATATTGTTTGAGGGTTATTTAACCCTAATGCTTACTTTTAGCAAATGACACACACACACACACACACACACACACACACACACACACACACACACACACTGTTCTGCTCACTGTTCTGGGGTCAGTGGCATAGAAGAATACATAATTCATGATTAAATCTATACATGTAACTTATCTTGAAAAAGTTGATCATATGGAAATTCAAAGGCATAGTAATTTTGGTTGTGCTGTTTTCCTAAAATATAAGTTTTAAACAGGCCGAGTACACAGTAGAGCAGTGCATTGAGCACATAATAATAAATCATCTCAAAATACATTATTAACATGTTTTGAAGGTCTGGGGAAAATTTCAGTTTCTGAAGTCAGGAGGTATTTAAAAACCATTCTCTACAGAAATGCATAGATATCCATCATTATGAGAACAAAAAATATAAAACTCAGTAGTAGACTGAGGCTCAAAGAGAAAGATAAGAGAATCAAATCTTATCAATACAGAAAACAACCAGCCCACAATGATTACAAGAGAAGACATGGGTTTATATGACAATTATAGCCTTAAATGCTAACAGATTAAATTGTCCAATTAAAACACTTAAATTGGCTAAATAGGTAAAATAAAACTCAATGATAACACTACTTACAAGAAACACACTTGGGAGCTGGAGAGATTGCTCGGTAGTTAAAAGCAAACACTATATTCGCAGAGGAGTCAAGTTTGTTTCCAGTGTCCATATTGGGTGGCTTGCAAAAACCTGTATCTCTATGGATCCAGCACTCTCCTCTTCTGGATTCTATAGATATTTGTACCTGTGTGTGTGTGTGTGTGTGTGTGTGTGTATACAGAAAAAAAGGTATGGAAAAAGATATTACATACAAATTGAGATCCAGAGTAAGTTGGAACAGCTGCATTTTAATCAGTTAAAATGTCTATAAACACAGAGAGTCATTACATGCTGCTAAAGACATCAATTTATTAAGATGAAATTATACTGTAAATATATGTTACCTAATGCTTGAATATCCAATCATGCAAAAACAATTATTAAAAATGAAAGGAGGGATAGACTCCAATGTAGTATGTAGAGTTCAACATTCCATGTTCATTAAGGGACAGGATTATTCATCCATACAAAAACTTAACAAGGAAATTTGCAGATGATTTGAACTAAACATCAAATGGACATAACAGACTTTTATTGACCATTTCACTCAACAGTTGAAAAATGCTTATTGTTTTTATCAGCATATGAAGTACTCTTATGCATGGACCATTGTTAGGGTACCAAAAATCCATACATAAAAATGACATTATGCATATTACCTGCTTAGAGTGTAATAAACCTAGAAATTAGCAACAGGTAGAAGCTGATAAATTCATAAACACAGGCCATTAAACAACATAATCTTGGATGAGCAATATACCAATGAAGAAACAAAACACAAAATAAAAGAATTCTGGAACAAATTAAAATGGAAATAAGGGCTGAAGAGATGGCTCAGGGTTTAAGAGCACTGGCTGTTCCTCCAGAGGTCCTGAGTTCAATTCAAGCAACCTCATGTATTCATGTAAATGAATAAATCTTTGAAAAATGGAGACAAACCAAGCAAAGCTTATGGGATACAACACGTTTCAACAAAACAAAAGCACATAGTATAAACACTTACAGAAAAAAGAGAAGTAGTTCAAATAGAAGCCTGGTTATGCAAATGATACAAAAATAAGCAGAAACTAAGTCCAAAACTAGTGGAAGAAAATAAAGATCACAGGTGGTGGTGGTGGTGGTGGTGGCGGCGGCGGCGGCGGCGGCGGCGGCGGCGGCGGCGGCGGCGGCGGCGCACGCCTTTAATCCCAGCACTTGGGAGGCAGAGGCAGAGGCAGAGGCAGAGGCAGAGGCAGAGGCAGAGGCAGGCAGATTTCTGAGTTTGAGGCCAGCCTGATTTACAGAGCGAGTTCCATGACAGCCATGACTACACAGAGAAACCCTGTCTCAAGAAAAACACACACACACACACACACACACAGAGATCAATGCAATTGGAAACATCTTTAGGTAGATTTTCTTTATCTGGACCAAGAAAAAAGAGAAATATCCAAATAAACTCAGATAAAAGAGGAGACAATACAACTGATAGTACAGAAATACAAAGAGTCATTATGAATTAATAGGCAGTAATAAATGTCAATACATTGGATAATATAAAAGAAGGGGTTACATTTCTGAACACATTTAATCCCCAAATCTGAGCTAGTCTCAGACTAATAATGAGTAATGAGAGTAAACTGCTAATAAAATCTTTCTTCAGGGAAATCTCATAGCTAGAAGTTCTTCTGTTCATCCAACTTTCAAAGTAGAGTTAACCCTAATTCCCTTCAAACTATTGAAAGTTTAAAATGAGAGAATTCTTCCAAACCTAATGAGATAGCTCTATTCTAATATCAAATAAGATATGAACAAATCAAAAAGGAAAAGTAGATCCATATCTCCAAAGAACATAGTTGTAAAATTTGCAACAAAATACTAGTGGGAAAATTAAAAAATATAACAAGAAGATTGTTTACCATGATCCATTGGGTTTTATTTCAGGAACACTAAGTTAATGTCCAAAGAACAAAAATCATATGGTTATCTCAACAGATGCAGAAAAAAAGGACTTGAACAGTTTGTAAAGTACTGTTCCTTCATTATAAACTCTATGAGCAAGGTATGTATTGAAGGAATGTCCTTAAAATAAGAAGGGTAGACACAATGAGCCCACAGCCAACATAATGAACGAGGGAAAACTAAAGCCACTTTCTAAGAGACCAAGAATAAGACAAGGATGTCCATTTTTTTTGAGTGTTTTCAGTCTAGTATTGGGTAACTAAGCAATGTGATTAATTACTCAAGAGAAAGAAATGGAGCACATCCATACTGTAAAGAGAATGTCAAAGTAAGCCGGATGACAGACATTTGATTTCACATAGAAAGAGTAGCAATTCATTAAAATCTGTTAGAACTAGCAAAAAATGCTATTAAAGTTGAGGATTTCAAGCCTCCTTCCAAAAACTAGTGGCATATAAAAGAATATCTATTAATAACTATCTATTTGTGAAATAAATCAAGACAGCAGCTCCATGATAGCTCTAGTAAGATGACATAAAATACCTAGGAATAAACTCAAGCAGGTAAGTCAGTTGCTAATCATTGCAATAAAAGTTGCAAAAGACTACAAGAGAATCTTTACATATTCTAGGTGAGAATATAAATTAGTACAGAAACAGAAATAAAGTTCTTAAAACATAAAAATACAGCTACCGCATAATCCAGAAACACAACTACCATTCACATATCCAAAGGAAATGAATATGTTAAAGAGCCATTTCATGCCATCATCCATTGTAGCACTATTCAAAGTGACCAAGAAATTGAAACACTTCACACCCATCAACTGATAAAAAATGAAAAGAATGTGGTATGTATACACAGGCTAGTACTATGCTTTATAAAGAGGGAAATCTTGTCACATATGACAACCACAAAACTGAAAAACAGTTACATGAAATAAATAGTATATGATAAAACAAATGCTGGATCTCATTTGTATGTCAAAGAGAATAGACTAGTAGTCACTGGAGACTAGGAGAGCAATGGGGTCAGGGTTATGTGGTGTTTGGATAACATCAAAATAGTTACATGTGAGAAAGAACTTTCAATATTCTATAGTATAGTAGGGTAACTGTGGCTTATAGCAATTTACTATTTCTTTTATAAATAAGTAAAAGGAAAATAGTAAATAAGACAGAAATGCTAATAATTTCCATGATTTCACCATTGCATGTTGTATATTGTACTATTACATTGTATTCCATAAATATGTATGATTATAATCCTTCAGTTAAAAAACAGATAAATATATGATGTGGTAAATGCATGAATTAGCTTGATAATCATTTCACAATGTCTACATATGCCAATACATCATACCATACTCCACAAATAGCTATAATTATCCATTATAAATCAAAATTAAGAAAACAACCACAGAAATCCCAGGCAGAACTTCCATGCAGGCTCAAGACTCATGGTCACAGGTCATCCTATATATTGGTAGAAGAGTTTCCTTCCAGCCACTGACAGTAATTAGTCTAGTCAACACTTATAAACATTAAGAGACTTCAAGACCATTTCCAACATGGCCATCAAGCCCGGAGTCTAAAGGAAGCAGATAACACCCAGGGTAAGTCAGGAAAGATCATATTTTACAATTACAGTTTGGTCCTGTTGATTTGACTAATAACTGAGAATGCTGCTGTGGAAAAGGAATAATTAGAGAAGAGTCATTAAAAACTCTAAAATATATTTGCGGAAATAAAAATAGTTGTCATGGCTCTAGCTGCATACGTAGCAGAGGACTGCATTGTCAGACATCAATAGGAGGAGAGGTTCTTAGTCCTATGAAGGCTTGATAGATGCCCCAATATAGGGGAATCGAGGGTGGGGAGGTGGGAGTGGGGTGGATGGAGGAACTACCTCATAGAATTAGGAGGAGGGAGGATTGGATAGGGGCTATTCCGGGAAGGAGGAAACTGGGAAAGGGGATAACATTGAAATGTAAATAAAGAATACAGCCAATTTAAAAAAAAAGTAGTTGTTGAGAGAAAAGGCTGGAGGAAATTAATAACAAGAGTACCTGAATATGTAAACAAAAAGCCAAAAAAGTAAAATCTCAGATATAAAGTTAAAGGAACATAGAAACCAAACATGAATGTTTCATTATGTCTGCCTAATGAAATTTGCAGAAAGAATAGAAAAATGAAATAAAATCAAGTCTTGAGGATCCTGAAAAATGGCATGAATATTTTATTCAGGGAACTGATGAGCCATTTTATGTTGAAATTATAAGACACAGTACAATAATAAGTGTCTAAGAGAGGTCAAAGCATTGACAAAGGAAAACCAATCCAAGGGGCATTGCACAGCTCATCAAAGACACTGGGTGCTGGGTTCTGGATAGCTAGGCATGGTCAAGAGTAGGGGCTGAAAGCTTCAATGGCACATGAAGCATTGCCGAGGTGATCGATACTTACATCTAAGTACACTAGAGATATATAATTAAATCTGCCATGTGTGGCATTTATTGAAATTATCAATTTAGCTCTTAAACACACACGCAAATCTTTTCAAGCACACACACACACACACACACACACACCATAAACATATATAAAGTATTTTTGAACATCTACGGACTATGTCTGGTTAAACATTCAGAACCTTTCCATGTAGCTCCTTAAACTACATCAAATGTTAGAGTTATCTATTTTGCATGCTACGATTTCTGAGTCCCAGCTAAGCATAACTCAGTGCTTGTTGATAAGCGTTTTCCAGTTTTTGTCTTCTTATTTTTCCTATGGCTTTTAACCAGTATTCTGCTTTCAAATTTCATGATAGCAGCACTTTTATCTTCCATGCGAGAGTGAACGTGCGGCAGTTGTCTTTCTATTGATCATGTAGCATTCAAATGCATTTTAGATTAAAATATATGGAAAGAAAATGTCAAATCTAAGAAAAAGTAAATCTAATCCAGGATATTATATGACAGAAATCTGAGGGAGCCTGTAATTCAGGATGTTTGGAATGTACTCATTATAAATTGGAATTGGTTATTGGAATAGGAATTTGTCTTCCTAGAGGAGACCGATGCATTTTAAAACAGTTTATTACAAAATAATTGATATGCAGCTGTAATGCCCTGCCAACGATCAAAACTTTTTCAGCCTGCAAATCTACAATCTCTTTTTAAACATTTTTATTTTAAAAATTACATTAAAAACATGACACAAGATTTTTACACACATTTCATTTTGGTTGACTGTCCACTCCCCTTATCTTCTTGCTCCTCTCTCCTCTGTACCCTTTATCTCGAGTGTCCTCCCCAGAACAAAGTCTGAACCTCTTGGTGATGGTCACTTCTCTATAATTTATACCATATTATATTTGTGCTATTTCTTGCTATTCTTTTACCTTTGGACTAAATGGCAAATGAAACTTTGCTCATTACATTTCTTATGTAGTAGGGCACACTTGTAATAGTTGAAGAACAATTGCTTTAACATTTCTTTAGTTATATCGTAAAATTTATTCATCTGAGAAATGAAGTTTTTCCCAGATTATTTGTTATAGAAAGCAATTAACTTTTGGGTAGACCCTTTTAGCCGTTATGGGCAATGTCTGTATATCTCCTCTAAACCAGAAAAGTAAAATCATTCTATTCATGTTGTTCAGATGATTGGGTTTGTGACTATTCCATTAAATGCAGGGGACTTTTCATTGATGAGCATGACTAACCAAACCTGATATGGCTCAGACTATGAAAGTTAAATATAAGGCTCACCTTTCAGGTCCAGGAAAGAATCACAGCTAATTCTGACACAAAGTAAGTTTAGGAATCAGCCTTAAAACTCAACATTGTTTATTGTTGTTTGTTTGTTCTGTCCAGAGTATTAACATCTCTGTATGTGAAGTATTCCACAAGTCAAAACAATTAAATAAACCTACAATAGATTGTGAGGTTGGACATAATTAATAGCTAACATTCTTCTGGTCCAGGATTTGTCTCATCCTAAATTTGACTTTTTCCTAAGCTTTTATTAGTGGTATGGGAAATGGTTAGAGTTGATTATTTCAATCTGTGATTTTAGCCAAGATTTCTATGTCAAACTGAATAAGGAAGGCTTTAGAAGGGAATATGCTATAAAAGTTGCTGTATATGACCCTTTGTTCTTGTGAAAAGTGACTGCAGAACATTATCACTCGGGAGCTATTCTTATTTCTCACATACAAAAGTGAATGGATATTTACAGAGTTTAAATTGGTATTTGTTAAGACTATAATTAAATGTTTCTAACAATTTTATTGAGGCATAATTTATATGGCATTAAATTTTGTTGCATCAAGTATATAATTTAACTTTTTTAAAAAGTAAATTTAGAGTTACAAAACCATTGTCACAATATAATTTTGGAAGAAACATCCCTCATATTTGCCATCACTCTGTAGTATTCCCACCCCAGCCATAGGCAAGGCTTCTGTCTTTTTAGATTTTCTGTATTTTCATATTTGTTTTCCTTAGGATTTTATACACAGAAAATTGCAAGGTATGAGGTATTTTGTCTCTAGATCCCTTCTGAGCATACCATCTCTTAGAGTCATCTGTATTGTATGAGGACTGCCATTTTGTTCTGCAAGCAGAAGTCACAACTAGTTGGTTTACTTTTTCATTTATTAACTCATTTGTTTGCTTTTTTTTGACTCAGGGTCTCACTATACAGCCTGTCTGTCCTGATACTCACGATGTGGACCACCAAATTCACAGATAACTGCCTGCCTCTGTTGGGACTAAAGACCTGTGCCACTATGTCCAGCCAATTTTCATTTTTATATGCATTAGACTTCACACTATATGAAAAGAAACAATTGTACAGATAATATAAACATTTCCTCAAAAACTGTATAAAAATTAATCTGAATGAGTTTTGGAATTTTGCTTTTCTTATGAAGTACTCTATCATTTTTCCAATTTGTTCTTTTAGTATGTAGACACACTATGACAGATATCTGCAGAAAATGATTCTCTCATCAAAGACATCTCTCTTTAAAGTAAATGGAGACTGCCTCAGAAAACCACAATTAGACACAATGCAGAGATTGTCAGATCATGGAGAACCCAGCCCCAGTGGACACACATAGAACATAGTTACTACATCTATGGCTCAGGAAACACTAAAGAAGAGGAAATAGAAAGATCATAAAAGCCATAATACCATTAAGTATGCTTCTAGAAGCAGCTGTATAAACAAGACCAGAACAATGGAAACATCAATGGACATGCTAATGTAGAAGGGGGAAAAGTCATAATGTCCCATCCATAGATAAAGACCAATGACTGCTGGGAGAAGGGACAGCTCATGCTGGTGACAATGTGGAGCAAGGGGAACACTCCTTCATTGCTAGTGGGAGTCCTCAGAAAATGGGAACCCACCTCAAGACCCAACTATACCACTCTTAGGCATACATGAAAGGACACTCCATCCTACAAAAGGACAATCGCTCAACTACTTTCATTGCAATTTTATTTATAATAATAGCCAGAAACTGCAAACAACCATAGATTTCGCTTGACAGAAGAATGGCTAAAGAAAATCTGGTACATTTTCACAATGAAGTATTGCTCTTCTGTTAAAAAAGAATAACCCAACAACCTGAAATGTGCAGGCAAATGGATGAAACAAGAAAAAAATCATCTTGAGTGAGGCAACCTAGACCCAGAAAGACAAACATGGTACAAACTCATTTATAAGTGGATAATAGCTCTTACGTAAATGATAACCTTGATCCATTTGGAGTTGGGCTTAGTACAAGGAGATAAGGATGGATCAATTCACATTCTTCTGCATGCTGACCTCCAGTTGAACCAGCACTATTTGTTGAAAAGACTATCTTTTTTCCACTGGATGTTTTCAGCTTCTTTGTCGAGGATCAAGGGGCCATAGGTGTGTGGGTTCATTTCGGGATCTTCAATCCTATTCCATTGACTGCCTGCCTGTCATTGTACCAATACCATGCAGTTTTTAACACTATTGCTCTGTAGTATTGGTTGAGGTCAGGGATACTGATTCCCCCAGAATTTCTTTTGTTGTTGAGAATAGTTTTAGTCATCCTGGGTTTTTTGTTATTCCAGATGAATTTGAGAATTGCTCTTTCTAACTCTATGAAGAACTGAGTTGGGATTTTGATGGGTATTGTGTTGAATCTGTATATTGCTTTTGGAAAAATGGCCATTTTAACTATATTAATCCTGCCAATCCATGAGCGTGGGAGATTTTTCCATTTTCTGAGGTCTTCTTCCATTTCCTTCCTCAGAGTCTTGAAGTTCTTATCATACATATCTTTCTTTCACTTGTTTGGTCAGAGTCATGATAAGGTACTTTATACTGTTTGTGGCTATTGTGAAGGGTGTCATTTCCTTAATTTCTTTCTCAGCTTGCTTATCCTTTGAGTATAGGAAGGTTAGTGATTTGCTTGAGTTGATTTTATAACCTGCCACTTTGCTGAAGTTGTTTATCAGCTGTAGGAGTTCTCTAGTGGAGTTTTTTTTGGGTCACTTATGCAGACTATCATATCATCTGCAAATAGTGATAGTTTGACTTCTTCCTTTCCAATTTGTATCCCTTTGACCTCCTTATGTTGTCGAATTGCCCGAGCTAGTACCTCAAGTACAATATTGAAAAGATAAGGAGAAAGGGGGCACAGCCCTGTCTAGTCCCTGATTTTAGTGGGATTGCTTCAAGTTTCTCTCCATTTAGTTTGATGTTGGTTACCAGTTTGCTGTATATTGCTTTTTTTATGTTTAGGTATGGGCCTTGAATTCCTGTTCTTTCCTAGACTTTAAGCATGAAAGGATGCTGAATTTCATCAAATGCTTTTCTTTGAGTTTGTTTATGTAGTGGATTGCATTGATGAATTTTCGTATATTGAACCATCCCTGCATCCCTGGGATAAAGCCTACTTGATCATGGTGGATGATCGTTTTTATGTGTTCTTGGATTCGGTTGGCAATAATTTTATTGAGTATTTTTGCATCGATGTTCATAAGGGAAATTGGTCTGAAGTTCTCTTTCTTTGTTGGATCTTTGTGTGGTTTTGGTATCAGCATAATTGTGGATTCATAGAAGGAGTTGGGTAGTGTTCCTTCCATTTCTATTTTGTGGAATAGTTTGAAGAGTGTTGATGTTAGGTCTTCTTTGAAGGTCTGATAGAATTCTGCACTGAAACCATCTGGTCCTGTGCTCTTTTTGGTTGGAAGACTTTCTATGACCCCTTCTATTTCTTTAGGTGTTATGGGACTGTTTAGATGATCTCTTTGGTCCTGATTTAATTTTGGTGTTTGATATCTGTCAAGGAAATTGTCCATTTCCTCCAGATTCTCCAGTTGTGTTGAGTATAGACCTTTGTAGTAGGATGTGATGATTATTTTGAATTTCCTCAGTTTCTGTTGTTATATCCCCCCTTTCATTTCTAATTTTGTTAATTTGGATACTTTCTCTGTGCCCTTTAGTCAGTCTGGCTTAGTGTTTATCTATTTTGTTGGTTTTCTCAAAGAAACGGGTCCTGGATTTGTTAATTCTTTGTATGGTTCTCTTTGTTTCCAGTTGATTGATTTTAGCCCTGAGTTTGATGATTTCCTGTCTTCTACTTCTCCTGGGTGAATTAGCTTCTTTTTGTTCCAGAGCTTTCACATGTGCCCTTAAGCTGTTAGTTTCTCTCCCGTTTCATTTTGGAGGTACTCAGGGCTATGAGTTTTCCTCTTAGCACTGCTTTCATTGTGTTCCAAAGATTTTTGGCTTGTTGTGTCTTCATTTTCATTAAATTCTAATAAGTCTCTGATTTCTTTATTTCATCTTTGGCTAAGGTGTCATTGAGTAGAGTATTGTTCAGCCTGCATGTGTATGTGGGCTTTCTGTTGTTTTTGTTGCTATTGAAGACAACTCTTACTCCATAGTGATCTGATAGGAGGCATGGGATCAGTTCGATCTTCTTATATTTATTGAGGTCTGTCTTGTGACCAATTATTTGATTGATTTTGGAGAAGGTACCATGAGGTGCTGAGAAAAAGGTATATTCTTTTGCTTTAGGGTGAAATGTTCTATACATATCAGTCAAATCCAATTGGTCCAAAGTTTCAATTAGTTTTACTGTGTCCCTGTTTAGTTTCTGTTTTCCTGATTGGTCCATTGAGGATAGTGGAGTGTTGAATTCACTCACAATTATTGTGTTAGGTGCAATGTATGCTTTGAGCTTTGCCAGACACTCTGAAGCTAATAGAAAAGAAACTGGGGAAGATCCTTGAGGATTTCAGTACAGGGGGAAAGTTCCTGAACAGAACATCAATAGCTTATGCTCTAAGATCAAGAAGAGACAAATGGGACCTCATAAAATTACAAAGTTTCTGTAAGGCATAGGACACAATCAAAAGGACACATCAGTAACCAACAAATTGGGAAAAGATCTTCACCAACCCTACATAAGATAGAGGGCTAATATCCAATATATACAACATACTCAAGAAGTTAGACCCCAGAAAGCCAAATAATCCTATTAAAAATGGGGTACAGAGCTAAACAAAGAATTTTCACCCAAAGAAGTTCTGGTGACTGAGAAGCATCTTAAAAAATGCTCAACTTCATTAGTCATTAGGGAAATGCAAATCAAAATAACCCTGATACTTCACCTTACACCAGTCAGAATGTCTAAGATTAAAATCTCAGGAGACAGCAGGTGTTGGCGAGGTTGTGGAGAAAGAAGAGCACTCCTTCACTGCTGGTGGGGTTGCAAATTGGTACAACCACTCTGGAAATCAGTCTGGCAGTTCCTCAGAAAACTGGGCACATCACTTCAGGAGGATTCTGTTATACCACTCCTGGGCATATACCCAGAGGATTCCTCAGCAGGTAATAAGGATACGTGCTCCACTATGTTCATAGCAGCCCTATTTATAATAGCAGAACCTGGAAGGAACCCAAGTATCCCTCAACGGAGGAATGGATACAAAAATGTGGTACACAATGGAGTACAATTCAGCCATTAGAAACAATGAATTCATGAAATTCTTAGACAAATGGATGGAGCTGGAGAGCATCATACTAAGTGAGGTAACCCAGTCTCAAAAGATTAATTATGGTATGCACTCACTAATAAGTGGATATTAGCCTAGAAAATTGGAATACCCAAAACATAATCCACACATCAAATGATGTACAAGAAGAATGGAGGAGTGGCCTGGTTCTGGAAAATCTCAGTGTAGCAGTATAGGGCAAAACCAGAACAGGGAAGTGGGAAGGGGTGGATGGGAGAACAGGGGGGAGGGAAGAGAGCTTATGGGACTTTCAGGGAGTGAGGGGCCAGAAAAGGGGAAATCATTTGAAATGTAAATAAAAATATATCGAATAAAATTAAGTAAATGATAACCAAGTTACAATTCATAGATACTAAGAGGTTAGGTGAATAGGAGGGGTTTAGTGAGGATATAGGGACCTTCCTGGGAAGGAGAAATAGAGTAGATTTTATGAGTGGACTTGGGGGCAGATGAGGAAGGGGGCAGGAGGAAGCAATCAGGTGGCAGGGGAAATGAGACAGAGAGAGAAAATGGGACAGACAGCGAGAATTGGGGTGCATATGACAAATGATGTGGACGCTGCAGTGGAAAGTTTAGCTATGAAGGTGATCCTAAAGAGGGCCCCTAGTAATGAGGGATATCAGATTAACCGGTCATCTTTTGTAACCAGGTATGGTTTTCATCGATGAGACCAGGTTCATTCTATGGAATTGTTGGTTAGGGGTTGTCAAGAAAAACCGAAACAACCCAGGTTGATGGTAAGACATAGTATGGATCAATGAAAACTGACAACAGGACTCCATTGCTGAGGACAACCTCAATATAACTTACTGATATTTGAGAAGTCAAACTGATGCCAAATGGAGACTTCACCCCCACATTCTAGTATCTTTCGTGTGGGAAGGTAGTTTGAAGGCCACTGAAAGAGAACCATGGGCATCAACACAACCACAAAATCTTTGTTCTACAATCTGTTTTGCCTGCAAAGTATGTTTGGACAATGGCAGAACAGAACTTGTAGGAACAGCCAACCAAAGAATTCCATACGACACTGTTTGCACAATGAAGAAGCAGAAACTAAGTAACCCAGAGACTTAGGTTTCAACCAAACAAAATGGATCTAAAAAAGAAATAATCAATATAATAATTCCTAATGAGATTTTACTATACTCATAGTTTAGTGCCTTATTTCAGTCATAATTGGAGAAGATTCTTCTTGCTACAAATGGGAACAGATGCAGAAACCCACAGCTAGATATTATGCGCAGAGATTGTCTAAATTGAAGGTTTCCATTAAATCCCTTTCCTCAGTCCTTAAGAAAGATTGCAGAAGAGGCCATGGGAAGATTTTAAGGGCCAGAGGGATGGGGGAGGGCAGATGAACAGGATCTCTGAGTCACCTAAGCAAGACACATGCGAGCTCAAGAGACTGAAGTAGCAAGCACAGGACCTACATGCACCTAGTTCAGATCCTCTGTTTATATATTAGAGCTACTAGCCTAGGATTCTTATGGGGCTCCCAACTGTCAGAATGACTGGGTCTCTGACTCTTTTGCTTGCTTTTGGGATTCTTTCTCCTGAGGTGCTTTTGTCTTTAACTTTGATATGATAGTTTTTGCTTCATTTAATAATATTTTGTTTTTTCCCATTTGGTTGTTATCTCTTAGTAGTCTATTTTTATTTTGTTTTTGTTTGTTTGTTTGTTATGTTTTTGTTATTAATGAATAGCAGAAAGGAAAGGCTCTGGAGAGGATGGAAGGTGGGGACGTACCAGGAGGAGTAGAGGAAATGAAAACTATAATCATTGTATGAGAAAATAATTTATTTTTAATTAAAGAGAAAAAAAGAAAAAAAAGAAGCTATCAACTTGAGAGTTTGGGTTATGTGTGGTTTGAAGGTGGGTAGGTTGGGAATGCTAGAGGGAGAAAACTGAGGATGGAAAGTGATATGATTTTATTTCAATTAAAAAATAGTAAAAATTTAACTTTTTCATAAAAGTAAACTGTACCTGCAGAAAATAACAGGTACATATTTTCTTTCTGGAACATATTTATTGGTTTCACACTGATTAATTTTAATGTTCCTAATATTTGTTTTGCAATAAAATAGTTTCTGAGAAAAAATTTTTTTTTCATTTGTATTACTTTCTCACCATTTGGTCAGAGAAATGTGCTAAGATGAGAAAGAAAGAAAACGATACTGAAATAAGACATCAGAGGATTAGAACAACAAAAGTAATTCGTTTTTGTTCTAGATTTCCTGTTTCTTTGATTGGATTGTGTCCTTCAAAATGTACAAATTGTTTCTAAGTATGAAGTTAAAATGGTTGAAATAAAAGAAAATGAAATTTGTTTGTCTTGAGGCAGGATTTTGCTATGAAACTAAAGCCGCCCTGGAACGTGCTGTGCAGTGCAGTGTGGCCTTGAATTCATAGTCTTCCTGCCTCAGCATCTCAGTGCACAGACTCCACAACATTTTCAATGGAAGATGTAAGCTCCTCAAAGGCAGATACAACTTTTTGTATTAAGATGTGTGCTTGTACATATTCCTGTTGACCCTTTACTTCAAATGCTGTGTGATGTGATAACTATAAACTGTTTCAATTTCCAATTGGGAGGTATTGCTGACTCTTATTGATTATTTTTCCATGACTTAGGTAAAATAAGAGTACATTGTTAGGCTTCTACTTTAATTTTTTATTTATCTTATCCTCATAAGAACCATATTATTACCTCCCCAAATGACTAGTAGAAGCACCTTTCAAGAATTTACTTCAATTCTATCAAGCCTCTTCAGCTTTATATTAGAGTGGATGTACCAATTGTTTCTCTAACCAATACAAAGTATATCTGAGATTCAAAATATTAAATTGAATTATCTCTGGATGTAGAGTAAGTTTGGATGCTTTGTAGATGTAGTGATGGGACAGCTTGATTCCACCTTAATGTTAGAAGAAATATTTTTACAAGGTAAAAATAAGTTCATTTCTATTACCTGTTAAATTTGAATTTGACTAGATATTGACCCATTTTCTGGAATTTGACATATTCCACACTCATACACTAATTTCCAATCCTGATAAAAAGATGTTCTTTCAAATAATTTTGAAATGTTCAGTCAAGTTCTTATATAATGAAAGTTCCTCAGGATATCCCCCAACCCTTGGAAATGTAGTTTTGCAGATTTTGGGGTCATGTTAACCCCAGTATTTTATGTTTGATGCTATTTTCTTAAACCCTAGTTTAGGGAGATAGACCTGTCTGACAGAAATTAAAGCTTTCTTAGTTGGACCAAAGAATGTAGGAAATGATTATTCTTGTTTCTTGGGATTAACAGGACCACCATGGAAAATGTCTCTGAGCTTCAATGTTTCCATCTTGAAGTCAGAGCCCATACTATTTATAGTACAACACTTAAAAATCATCATGCAGGTTTTAGAGATGACAAATATTTAACAAAGATGGTTTTGTTAACCTTGGAGAAGAAATCATTCCTTCTCACAATATATTTTATCGTTCTTCTTCTAAATTCTTAATATATGTCATTTCCAACTTAAACAATACTCTATAAAATAGGATCCCATATTTCACTGAAATCTGTGATGATTGCCAATACCCATTTAGTTGTCAGGTAGAAAGTAAATAAATAAGTAAAGGTATGGCCAATATTCTGGATCAATTTGTGCAGCAGAATTAACTTAGTGACTTTGACCAACTCATTTAATAGCTTGTGTTTCCGAAGGAACTGGTACAAAGTCAATTAGTTTTTATCCTAAGTTGGTCTTTCTAATATGCTTCTTATTCTATTTCATTATCCCATCATTTTCTACATTATAATGAATTCTTCAGTCTTCTTGTTAGCTCTGTTTGCCAGCTTGCACTACACTATTTAATGTAGTGTGTCACTATGCTAAATGAATGATTAACAACTGCTCTGACCATGAAGGTTATTTTATGTTTGCATCTTCTAATAACTTCCCTGTGAATGATTCTTGCTAGTTATTTCTTTCAAAATTATTTTTCTTCCCTTAGATCTACTTGGTGTCCAAAGATACTGCATATCCTGTTGACAATTTTTGAACAAGTACTTAGAAAATAACGAACAAACAAATATCCAAATAAATCTTTGTATTGGTAGATTGTAGTAGAATGATATACCAGAAATAATGAGCCATAGTGGCTCATGCAGATAAACCAGATGGCTCAGGTTTCTTCCCAGCATCCACACTGGGCAGCTCACAACTGCAGTTTTTTTTTTTGGGGGGGGGTGTCTCATGCTTTCTTCGTACCTTGCAAGAGCCAGAACATGCATGGTGTTCATACATGCACTCAGGCAGATGTATATATACACAACTTTTTCCATTTTATTGAAAATAGATTTTCTCCCTCAGAGAATATGTCCTGATTATGGTTTCCTCTCACTCCATTCTTCCCCCCTGTTCCTCCCCACATCACTTTCCTTACAGATGTACTTCCTTTCTACCTCTCATTAGAAGAAAACCAGGTTTTTAAGGGATAATAATAAAATACAACAAAATAAAATAAAAATAAGATAAATCAAGAACTATCACATTGGAGTTCATCAGGACAAACCAACAGAAGTAAAAGAATATAAGAGAAGACACAGGAAGCAGAGAACCACTCTTTAACCCACTCATGAATCCCACAAAAACACTGAAGTGGAAGCTATAATGTATATACAGAAGACTTGGTGTAGACTTGTGTTGGCTCTGTGGATATTGCTTCAGTCTCTGTGAGTTCATATGTATATCAATCTTGTTGATTTAGAAGGTGTGGTGGTTTGAATATGTATGGCTTCTATGACTCATGTGTTCAAATTCTTGGCCCGTGAAGAGTAACACTATTAGGAGGTGTGGCCCTATTGAAATAGGTATGGCCTTAGTGGAAGAAGTGTGTTACCATGGGGTTGGCCTTTGAAGTCTCCTATGCTAAAGCTCCACTCTTTGTGAAGTTGAATCTCCTCCTAGCTGCATGGAGATCAAAATATAGAACTCTTGGCTCCCCCAGCACCATGTCTGCCTACATACCTCTATGATTCTCACCATTGTAGGCTTATATTTTTCAAAGCCTACTTTACTAAGGGTTCTTAAACACGTCAACCTCTCTTAGAGCCCACCTATCAATTAGCCCAGAAGCTCTGAATACCCAAAACACAATTCACATTTCAAATGATTCCCAAGAAGAAGGAAGGAGAGGGCCCTGGTTCTGGAAAGGCTTGATGCAGCAATGTAGGGGATTACCAGGAGAGAGAAGTTGGAGGGGGTTGATTGGGGAATGGGCAGAGGGAAGAGGGCTTATGAGACTTATGGGGAGGGGGAAACCAGAAAAGGGGAAATCATTTGGAACGTAAACAAAGAATATAGAAAAAAAGGCAGGGGAGGAAGATGGTTAAGAGGAGCTGTTTAGTAGCAGTTTTTTGGAGCAATGCCTGTCTTCATTGTCTGCAGTCCAATCTGCTTGTGTTAGAAGCAATGACTTAATCCAGAAGAAATTGCAAGGCTCCACTGATTGGCCTATGTCTACTGAAGTTTCAAGAAGTAATCAGAAGACCTCTAGAAGATAAATGAAGATCAGGAAAGAAAGCAAGGTGAACCAATCCATCTGTCATCCACTGTCTGTTGCATTATACTTACAATCTTTCAAAACATCATATGTCCTCTCAAGCATCTACTCCAGCAAAATATCACATGTCCTTTCACCAAATAGTTTCCAGGAAAACACTAAATGTCTGTTCCTCCCAAAACATCTTCTGAAGTGTCTGATTCAGCAAAACATCTTCTTATAAGACAGCTTCCAGAAAAACATCACATGACACAACTGAGTCTCATTGAAACCAGAAATTCCCACTCTACACTATGATAATGGACTAAACCTCTGGAACTGCAAGTCATCCCCAATTAAATACTTTCCTTTGTAAGAGTTGCCTTGGTCATGGTGCCTCTTCACAGCAATAAAACTCCTATACAGTTGCTTTGCTTTCTTGGTGTTCTCCATCCCTTTTGGTTCTAACAAACTTTATGCATCCTCTTCCATGGAATTTCCTCAGCCCTGAGCCCTGTCATTTAGGGGTTGGGTGTTCCAATGTCTCTCCCTCCCTGCATATTGTCTGGCTGTGGTTTCTGTAAGATCATAGAGAAAGAAAGATGTATCAGTCTTCTATCTTCTAACAGATATCACAGTAAGGGTATACAGATTTGGGAGAGCCTCTGCTCTAGTTGTTGAGGGGTCCCACATGGAAACTGAACTGCATATTTGCTGCATATGTTCTGGGGACCTCGTTCAGGCCCATATGTGTTTTCTTTGTTTTGCTTTGCTTTGCTTTGCTTTGTTTTGCTTTGCTTTGCTTTGCTTTGCTTTTCTTTGCTTTGCTTTGCTTTGCTTTCCTTTCCTTTCCTTTCCTTTTCTTTCCTTTCCTTCCCTTTCCCTTTTCCTCTCCCTTTCCCTCTCCCTTCCCTTCTCCTTCTCCTTCCCCTTTCCCTTCCCCTTTCCCCTTCCCTTCCCTTCCCTTCTCCTTCTCCTTCCCCTTTCCCTTCCCCTTACCCCTTCCCTTCCCCTTCCCCCCTTCCCTTCTCCTTCCCCTTTCCCTTCCCTTTCCCTTCCCCTTACCCCTTCCCTTCCCCTTCCCCCCTTCCCCTTTCCCCTTCCCTTCCCTTCTCCTTCCCCTTTCCCTTCCCTTCCCATTCCCCCTTCCCTTCCCTTCCCCTTCCTCCTCCCCTTCCCTTCCCTCCCCTCTCCTCCCCTTCCCTCCCCTCTTCTCCCCTTCCCTCCCTCCCCTTCCCTTCCCTTCCCTTCCCTTTCCTTCCCTTCCCTTCCCTTCCTTTCCCTTCCCTCCCCTCCCCTTCCCTCTCCTTCCCCTTCTCCTTCCCTTCCCCTTCTCCTTCCCTTCTCCTTCCCTTCCCTTCCCCTTCCCCTTCTCCTTCCCCTCCCTTCTCTCCCCTCCCCTTCCCTCCCCTCCTCTTCCCTCCCCTTCCCTTCCCTTCCTCTTCTCCTCCCCTCCCCTCCTCTTCCCTCCCCTCCCCTTCTCCTTCCCTTCCCCTTCTCCTTCCCTCCCCTTCTCTCCCCTCCTCTTCCCTCCCCTTCCCTCCCCTCCCCTTCCCTCCTCTCCCCCCTCCTCTCCCCTTCTCCTTCCCCCTTCCCTCCCCTCCTCTTCCATACCTTCCTCTCTTCCTCCCCTTCCCTTCCCTTCCCTTCCCTTCCCTTCTCCCTTCCCTTCCCTTCCCTTCCCCTTCCCACTTCCCTCCCCTCCCGTCCTGTCCCCTCACTCCCTCCATCCCTCCCTCCTCTTTCTTTCTTTCTTTCTTTCTTTCTTTCTTTCTTTCTTTCTTTCTTTCTTTCTTTCTTTCTTTCTTTTTAAAAAAGATTTATTTATTCTATGTGTGTGCACAAACTGTAGCTCTCTTTAGACACAGCAGAAGAGGGCATCACTTCCAATTACAATGGTTGTGAGCTACCATGTGGTTGTTGGGAATTGAACTCAGGACCTCTGGAAGAGCAGTCAGTGCTCTTAACCACTAAGTTATCTCTCTAGCATCACCTGCATTTCTTATAGACAGTACAAATTTTGGGTTGAAAGTTTTGTGAACAGATTGGTTTCCTCATGTCTTCACTGGGAGTGGAAGGGTTTCCTGCCTGGCTAGAGGAGATAGCCTCTTTAGGTTCTATATCCCCAGTGTTTGGCACCTCAGCTAAGGTCACCCACATTTACTCCTGGGAGCCTCCCTCATCTTAAGTCCCTGGGACTTCTTAAAGATTCCCCTCCCCTCAGCTGCAGATTTTTATTTATTCTCCTGGCCCTCTGATTCTCTCTGCATACCTGATCTCGCCCTCTCCATTTCCCTCCTCCTTTCCTCTTCCAAGCACTTCCCTCCGCCCCACTGCCACTTCTAACTACTTTGTTCCCCCTTCTGTGATTCAATCATCCTTTCTTGGGCCTTCTTGTTTAGCTTCTTTGGGTCTGTGGGGTATATCATGGGTATTTACTTAATGACTAATATTCACTTATCAGTAAGTACATACCATGCAACTCCCTAGGGGTCTAGGTTACCTTACTCAGGGTGATATTTTCTAGTTCCATCCATTTGTCTGGAAAATTCATGTCCTTGTTTTTCTTTCTTTCTTTCTTTCTTTTTTTTTTTTAAGATTTATTTATTTTATGTATGTGAGTACACTGTAGCAGCTGTCTTCAGACACACCAGAAGAGGGCGTCAGATCCCATTACAGATGGTTGTGAGCCACCATGTGGGTGCTGGGATTTGAACTCAGGACCTCTGGAAGAGCAGTCGGTGCTCTTAACCACTGAGCCATCTCTCCAGCCCATGTCCTTGTTTTTAATAACTGAATAGTATTCCATTCTATAAATGAACCACATTTTCTATATCTATTCTTTGGTTGAGGGACATCTGGGTTTTTCCAGTTTCTGCTTATTGCAAATAACAGTTCTATGATCACAGTGGAGCATGTGTCCTTGTGGTATGGCGGAGCATCTTTTGGGTATATGCCCAGGAGTGATATAGCTGGGTCTTCAGGTAGACTGTTTACAACTTTATGACAAACAGCTGGATTGATTTCCAGAGTAGTTGTGCAAGTTTGCAATCACACTAGCAATGGAGGAGTGGTCCCCTTTCTCCACATCCTTGCCAGTATGTACTGTTGCTGGAGTTTTTGATATTAGCTATTCTGATTGGTGTACAGTAGAATCTCAAGGTCATTTTGATTTGCATTTTCCTTATGACTAAGGATTTCAACATTTCTTTAAGTGCTTCTTTGTTATTCAAGATTCCTCCGTTGAGAATTCTGTTTAGTTCTGTACACCATTTTTTATTGCATATTTTATTTATTTACATTTCAAATGTTATCCCCTTTTGAGGTTTCTTCTCTGGCACCCCCATCCTTTCTCCCGCCTCCTTCTATGAGGGTGCTCCTCCACCCTCTGTACACTATTTTTAAAATTAGATTATGTTGTTGGAGTCTAACTTTTTGAGGTCATTATACATTTTGGATATTAGCCCTCTATTGGATGTAGGATTAATGCAGATCTTTTCTCATTTTTTAGGCTGTTTTTTTTTTTTTATCCTATTGACAATGTCATTTGCTTACAAAAGCTTTTCAGTTTCAGGAGGTCCCATTTATTGTTGATCTTAGAATATGAACCATGGAGTTCTGTTTAGGAAATTGTCTCTTCTATCAATGAATTTAAGGCTATTCCCCCCTTTCTCTTCTATGAAATTTAGTGTATACTGTTTTATGTTGAGTTCCTTGATGTGCTTAGACCTTTTTGTGCAGGGTGATAAATATGGATCTATTTTCATTTTTCTATGTGTAGACATCCAGGGGAGCTTTCTCAGTTGGTGGGATTGGTGCAGGGAGAGAGGGCATGGGGTCTCACCTATGTGTCTCAGATTAGAGCAGACCTCCTGGGAGGCAAGTATGGATGCGGGGTGGGGTGAGGTGCATTGATCTGCGACTGATGGGATAGATGTAGACAGGAAGGAGGATGGGGCTCTGACAGGGCATGGCAGAGCCCACAACTACTTTAAGTTTCATTTTTCATCACTTTCTCCAGCAAGCTTCTGTCCACTCTCAGGCCATGCTACGTCAGATTCCTGCAGAAGAGCTCAGCTCTTCTAAATGACAGGTTTCATTAGAGAATAACACCTGTAAATTTTCAGGGTATCTTTTCTATTTTAAAAGTAGACTAGAACATAATTATCAGATGTAGAATTCTAGAGACTGAGTTTGTCATTCAGTTTTGATACTAAAGGGTTCACCTCAGACAGATCTCCTAACTGGAATTCAGTGACACTCTGTTTTCCTAGGAATTTCATCATGCAAGTTGAAACTATGTTTACAAGAAGCTCATGATTCAGGTAAACAAGGCCACTAGCCTCACTCACATAGGCATGATTTTCTGATCTCCTAAGACTGTTGGAATTTCAGGACATATGTTGTCAAAATAGAAAAACAGCAACGGGAATAGGAGAGAGCCTCCTTCCCAGCAGCCATATTCTTTGTTGATACCCCATGAAACTCAATAAAGTTTTTATGTTATAGTGAATTATTGAGACTCACTGACATGGGGATAACCCTGAATTTGGTTCATATCATTTACCTCTATAAAACTGATTCTGTCTTACTAGTTCTGTGTGGCACTATTACATTACGGTCATGTTAAAATAAAGATTGAGGCTAGTTAAATGTTTTCAAGGTTTACCTGGAGACAAAAAAATGTTCCTAACCTTGGTCAATAAAACTTCTTCATGCAGTGGGCATCAGTCAGCGGAGAGATGGATACTTCAGCATGTGAAGAAGAAGAGACCAAGTACTCAGCCCTACATAGAACTATATTTCCTAACCACCAACACTCAATATCATGGAAGAGAAGATGGAAAGAGAGTAAGAGTTAAAGGATGTGAGATGTGCTGTGAAATGCTATCTTTTTGATATGACAATATCCACATAAGGATAAACACTAACATACAACTACAAGTGCATAAACACTAACTACAAGTAATGGTTAGTGGAGTAACTGCCTTCGCTTTCTTCGACTACAAATAGCATATGTACATGGAGTGTAGTGGGGCGTTCAGAGCTATCCTCAATCTAGAATTTTGCCTGGTACTCGTAACTCTGGCCAAAGTACATTCTCTTCTTATTTCTTAACGAAGTGTGTTTGTTAGAAGAAAACGTGCAAAAGATTGAGTCAATAAGCACATTAAGTGTAAAAATTTTATCATATAATGATATACTCTAAAATTATTACAATATCCAATCATTACCAACTTCTCATACTTATATTTAATTTGTTATTAAATAAATAAACATTTAAAAATTAAAAACTCGGAAAGACAAAAAGAAAAAATAAACATTTATAATGATAATTTTATTCTAGATTTGGTTTTTTAAAATAATATTTTCCCCCATATGCACTGTGGAAGAATCTAATTCTGTCTTAACATATTTATATTTTTGAAATTTTCATATATGTGTATAAAGTAATATGACCTAGTCTTTTCCCCATTTCCTTCCTCCAATTCATCCCCTGATCCTCCATTATATCCTGTCCTGAATTTGTACCTTTTGTCTTTTGATAACCCACCAAATGAAACTAATGTTCATATGTGCAGGGGTATTACGGGGCCATCCACTAGAACATGGAAATCACACCAATGGCCACATCCTCAAAAAAGAATGATTCTCTTCTCCCAGAAAGTACTGTTAATAGATCTTCAGGAGGTGGAAGGGGCCTGGAGATGCTAGACATTTGGCTGCTGTGATCTTCTGTAGGTCTTGTATGGGTAACAGTAGCTACTGAGAATTTACCATTGGGATTGTGATATCATTCACAAAAGACAGCATTTCACAGCACCTCTGCCCACCCTTTATCTCTTATTCTCTGCTTCCTCATCCATGATTTTCCTTGAGCTTTGGAATGTAGAAATCCTGTATAGGGTTGAGTCCTCCATTTCTTATTCTTTGCACACTGAAGTATGCATCTTTCCACAACTGTTGCCCAGTAAACACACACACACACACACACACACACACACACACACACACACACACACACAAAACAAACCAAAAAACAAACAAACAAACAAAAAACTTTCCTGGTCAACGTTGAAAACAACCCGGTATTTGGGTTTATGCATAAATATTTAGAAGTTTATTTGCCCATTTAGCAGCATAACAATAGTAGGTTCTGCCCTAGGGCATTTGCGCTATGCAGTCATGGGTTTTGGATCAAAATTATAGTACCAAGAATTGAATTTCTTTCTGTGGGGCAGGCCTCATGACAGTTGAGACAATCTTGCTCCAGTAGGCACTTAACTGTCAATTAAAATACTCTAGACAGTAAAGCTGAAATTTTCTAATGAAAATTTGCTGATCATATATTTATTCCATTTTAGAATTTTCCACTTTAAGTATTTGCTAAAGCAAGACATATAATGGAAGTCCACAGGATATATTTTTTTTATTTTATTCTTCCCAACACCTTCCAAAATGAATGCACAGAATATTTAGAGCAGCAAAGAAATGACCCAGAAAATGGCACAGCAGTATGTGCCTGGCAGACTTTCTACATAATACAAAATGACAACCACCTGTAAGGGCAAGAAAGCTGTATTGCTAGGCCCCACAGACTCGTCAAACCCACAGCGGTCTGCTGTCACTGGGGCCTTTTGGTTAACGATATCAGTTCATGGATGCTGAGAGAGGCTGAGGAGTAAGTGCAGATGTGATGTGTGGCCATTTACTGTCCAGAAGAACACAGCCAAGTATTTGTTTCTTTATGTTTTTTTTTTTTAAAGAAATAGAATGCAATTCAAAACTCTTGAAACTGTCTGCTCTATAGCAGTATGGAGAGACCATTTCTGTTTTTCTCTTAGGAAGGGATTTTTCTGTCTCCAAAGAACTATAGTTTGTCAGCTCTGACCTTTTATACCTTAATACATCAAATGTATTAATTTATCATAGACATATTCAAGGACAAGGATTACCTTGCTAATGTAGAGCTTCAGTATAAACTCTGTAGAAGACTGCTTCATAAGAATTGGTGTAACTGACCCTTCAATTTGATTACAAGGTATACCTATAAGCTTATTATGGAAATCTTTTGACATTGTTTATCTAGTTAGAGGAGTCAATTTGGGCTTAGTATCATTTATCAATTATGACAATAGTTAAAATTATACCCCTTTCCCTCCACCATAGCAAACTAATTTGTGTGTGTGTGTGTGTGTATGTGTGACCAGTGTACCTTGGCTCTTGTGGAGAAGTCATAGACAACTTATGGGAGTCAAATTCTTTCACCCTGTGGGTCTGAGGGTTTACACTCAGATCATTAGACTTCTTAGCAAGCACCTTTACCCTCAGAGACTTCTTACTGGATTGATCAAAAGAAGTGTAATGTTAACTTTCCAAAGAGGGATGTAAAAATATGGATAATTATCAGAAAAATATTATATCCTCTATTAAATTTTTCCTTTTATGTACAACAGATACTTAACCAGACAGACAAAAAAACTTCAAGTATATATTAATTTTACTTAAAATATTCCACATATGAGCTGTTCAGGGAAAGTATTAGCCATGGGAATTAACAAAGTAGGTCATGTCTGACTCTTACTGAAGATATTTTTGGTTCAAGGCAAAAATTTCAGACTCGATGGGAAAGGAGTGGAGTGGAAGTGAACAGATTTGCTTTCCTGACCCCTTCAAGGATGGTCTTTTTTGCCAAGACAATGTTTGACCAATCCACCTATGGTGAAGAGTTCAGGAGCCTTGTCCAGGAGAGCAAACTTCATCCTGCCAGCACTGCAATGTTTCCTTGCACTGAGATTACAAACAACACTTTCGGAATCTCAGAGAGTGTGCAAAGATCCTTGGGGTTTTCCTCAAGTACATCTGTAGACATTTATGGAGATTATCTTTAACCCCTGCAAGTTCTATTGCCCAAATCTTCTGATTTTACTTAATTTTATTCTGAGGGGCTCTCCTCAGGTTTGTATTCTATCAGGTGATTCTGTTGTACTGCTAAGATCTGGGAGAATTTTTTTCTCTCTCCCTACCTCCACTCCCCTCCCCTCTCCTTCCTTCCTCCCTCCTTATGCCTCCAACAGTTAACATTGAGAATGAAATTAGAAGAGTTGCTCTTTTGACCTGAATAACTATAATCAATTCAAGGACTGGCAATCAGGCGCCTCTCCCCCCACCCCCCATGACCAGGTCAACACAGCATTTTATGGCATGACCCTGCAGGCATAGGGCCTTTGTATGAGTGAAGCTAATTCCTCTTTCTTACAAATACAGGAAGAGTTTTCTAGTACTACAAATTGGGTAGGCTGCAAGGCTGGAGGGCTGCCATTAATAATGTCAGGGTGTGGAGTTCTCATCTCTTATTTGAATGCACTCATGGCATTACTGATTAGGAATGGATTTCAGGCTAGTGTTTGGAATCATATACAACAGAATGTATATTATCCCTTCATCTTCATTGTGGGCATTAATTTTTATATATAAGAATCCTACTTGCATTGGGTGAATATGCTCAGTTGGTGGCAGCAATGTTCTTTTACTGAAAAATTTGAGGCCATAGATATTTTGAAGAAAAACAGGGAACAGAGCAGGATGTATAATAACATCCATGTTTTCTGTTAACCTGCAGAACTATAAATTTATTGCATGTGCTCAGGAAAAAGCAAAATGTGTAAAAGAAAGATTTCCTGCTATCTCTGTGTAAATCTGATCCCCTAAATATGTCTTTTGTTTCTAAATGCAGAAGTAGTGTATGTCTCAGCTTCAGGTTGTAATCCAAAAGGAGGGTGGGCATCTGAGGATTTATTGTTGGGTGTCATGTAAATTTATTAAAGTAGGAGCTTTGATCTTAAAATACAACCAGACAAGATTAATGATTTAGCATCTGGGGAAATCAAGTATGTGATGCTATGAATAGATAAGGAAGTTTTTTAGAGATTCATATTGTCAGAGATAAAAATATAGTATTGGGCAGGAAAGATGGCTCAGCTGGTCCAGACACTTACTATGCAAGCCTGGTCTCCAGGGAGGAATCCTCAGAACTAATGCAAAGGTGGAAGGAGAGAACCAAAGTTACAACACCATTCTCTGACCTCCACACATGTGCATGGTGCACTCTCATTCAGTTCACACTCACATCTTAGTCACATGCATGGAGATATGCACACATGTACAGATTATTTAAAAATTAGTTTTTAAAGGCCTAGTTTATAATTTATTTTAATGTCAAGAATTGTGAAAGAATATATAATGGAAGTTAACATATAGACTATCAGAGTTCATAAGCAATAAAGAGATGGAAATCAATAAACAGAAATGAAATGGTAATTAGAGCATCAGCAGTATAGAAAGATGGAGACATGAATTCTGCTTTTGCTTTGGTGGTGATCATTCAGGGGTAAATTGAAAATTGAACCCATAACTGGCCCAGGGATTGTCTTGCTATTGTTTACTTATTGTGTTTTCCAGCAATATGAAATGATCCTTTTCTTAGCCATAATTCTCATGGCATCATCATTTTGAGAGGTGTGTGTAAATAACTAGATATATAAATGGATACTTAGGTAGTACACTGGAATACCACATAATGTGACCAAGGGACATTGATCTCCTAATGAGAAATCACTATTTAGTAAAAATGTAGAAATACTCTTAAGTTGCCAATTTAGAAGTATTGAATATAGGTAGCTAGGTAATTTACCCTAGTGGTAAGCATTAAAGTATCTGATGAATCTTAATATTGCTGAATGGAAGTGTAATCTAGGAAGTTTAATCCTTTTAAATCCCTTTTATACATTGTTTCAATTTCACAAAGATTTTGAGTGCAATATTTTTGTTTTATTTAGCAGCAAGTTTTGCTTTAGATCACTAATTGTCTCATGTTAAAAGTGAATATGAGCTTACAGATTTAAATATTTATTTATTAACCTCAAAATACATAACTGTTGAAATAGCAATCTACAGTTTATCCAGCATGAACTGCAGTAAATGGACACCATCCAAGTTGAACACTCCCGGTTAAAATTTCAAAGTAGTTTGGAATGTAACCGTGTAAAACCCATTTTGAGTAAAGGGATTTTCCAAACAAGATGTTGTTCCACTTCTATGACTTTGAGAGCATGTCCTAAAACCACTCTTCACATCCCTGTCATCATATTGTCAGTCAGATCAAAGTTTGTCTCATCTTCCTTTTTCGATTTTGAAGATACAGTGAAGTTGTAGGATTCTATGAACATAAACATTTCACCCAGGGAATTTATGACTGTCTATTAAAAATAAAAATCAAGAGACAGTTTAGAAATGGTGTCCAAGCACTATATGAACAAAATGAGACAACCACAAGAAACATGAATGCATTTGGTCAGTGCTAGGATTGCAAAGCAATGGCCTGTCGTTTTTACAAATGGTCTCATGGACAAAGACCCACAGAAAAAAAATCAGACAAAAACACAATCAGTTGCTTGATGTTCCTCCTTGAGGGGCCTGCTTGCGAGTTGTGTTATGTGATTAGGAAACCGTAATATTTGGTTGGAATGATATTGTTAGGAGCTTCTTCAGGTCAGAGATGTTAAAGTGTTGAAACATGAGAACCAGGTAATAAACACATTATTGTTCAAAAAATAATTGCTAGGCATAGGTACTTAGTTCTGTATCCCCATCCCTCAGGGATCTGAGGGAGGAAGATTGTGAATTCAAAGCTACCCTTAAGCTTCATAGTAAGATCGTGTTTCCAAAAACAAAAAGGTATATAAACTTACAAGTTATATTAAGTTAAATTATAAAATTGATTGCTTCTTAATTATCACTTTTAGCTCTGGTCGCTGCTGTGGATATCATACCCATTGGCAGCTATTAAACAAGATACTCCTGCATGTTTTGCAAATGTGTTCCCAAGTGACATCATGCTGCTAACTTTAAATTGACCAGGTGGGAGCTTTTATGCTTCTGGCATTAGCAAATGAGGTAAACCAGCCCTCGATTTAATGTCTTGTTTATTTAAATTTTAGAAGTGATAAAGGTAATAATTTTAAAGTGATAAAGCTGAATAAACTTAAAACATATCTACACTGTAGTTATTAATTTGTGAATAGAATAAAAACACAAGAAAAAAAAATCACCTTCTATAGCTATAGATTGCCGTCTGGGTTAAAATGTTATTCATGACATGGCTGAATGAATGAAATTCTACATATATTCTCTTCTACATGACCAAAATTAGCACCTAATATTTATGTCATACCTATGTTCTTTGCTAATGATGTAACTTGTTTGATAAACTGTGTAGTAGTCATTAAGGTGTTGTTGAAAATAAAAGTACTAGTTCTATTCATTTGCCTAAGAATTTCATGAATTCGTTGCTTTTAATAGTTGAGTAGTACTCCATTGTGTAAATGTACCACATTTTCTGTATCCGTTCCTCTGTTGAGGAATGGGTTTGCAGTGCCATAGGAGGAACAACAATATGAGCCACCCAGTAGCCCCACCCCAGAACTCCCAGAGACTAAACCATCACCCAAAGAGTACACATGGAGCAACCCCTGGCTCCAGATGCATATGCAGCAGAGGATGGCCTTGCTGGACATCAAAGGAAGGAGAGGCCCTTAGTCCTGAGAAGGCTAGATGCCCCAGTGTAGGGGAATGCCAGGACAGGGAAGCAGGAGTGGATGGATTGGTGAATAGGGGGAGAGGGGATGAGTAAGAGAATTTTGGGGGGGAGGGGACCAGGAAAGGGAACAACATTTGAAATGTAAATAAAGAATATATCTAATAAAAAATAAAAAAGGCATAAAATAAAAAAAAAAGAAAAATACAAAATATAATAGTGGATTTCAAGAATACCTAGTTACAGTAAAATTATAAGCATATGAAATTTACAATTACATGACCTTAAGTTTTATTATTATAAATTTCACGTTATGTGTGTTTATATAAACAATATTCAAAACAAATATGCATGTATATGTATATATGTATGTATGCATATTCATCTTATACACTTATCTTTTCTTGGAGATCTGGTGGTTCTACACTGATAAGCTTACCACTGTTCTCAGCTCTTCAGTTGAGGCTGGAGAGCATTGAGTTCAAATGCTTTGTATTCGGATATTGGCTAAATGTAGATTAAAAAATGCTTGGTTATGTTTATGCAGATGTCATACTAGAGACATCTACTAAGTGCCACTTTTCAAGATTTTTATTTCCACTGCTTCATTATTAAATTTTAGAGACTTATTACTGTAGATTCTGATATGTTGATCTAAGTAATTCTTTCTAAACCAAAGGGTATTTATTAGAAATACCAATTAAAATCTTGTTTTATGGTGACATATTTCCTATAAACTTGCTACATTATAATCATTAAGTAGTCTCTTCCCCACATTCTCATGCATATTAGGAAGGTTCTTCATTACTTAATCGCATACCCAGGCCTCAAGAATTTACCTTTTCAGTGTTTTTCAGACTGCCACTTGGAAGCTGTCAGTCCATTTTCTGTGGTGAAACAGAATACCATAGATACAATTATTTTTAAAGGAAGAAATTAATTTCTCATAATCTGAAAACGGTCCAATATCAAGGTGTTACCTGGCATCTGGTAAGGGCTTTCTTGATACTTCATTGCAAGGTGAGAGAGATATAAACTTGAATCTGTCCCCCCTCTCCCATACATAGCCAGTAATACCATCACTGAAGCAAGACCCACCTTCACACACCATGTAACTCAAATCACCTGTTAACAGCATCACTTGCAAATATCATATAGACAGCAGTTTTCTCATACGAACTTGGAGTGTGACTGGGGAACACATTCCAACCACCGGGAACCGCTAAACCAATCTTGTGTTTAAAATAACAGCCCCAAAGAATCGATAATATGACTTAACTATTATCCTTGGAAGACTGAATTGACAGATGGCAGAGACCAAGGCTGTGGACACAGTCATTGTCTCCACCACTTATGGGAGTCTGAGCTGAGCGTTCTAATGAGTCCTGATGAGAGGCGTTGCAAGCACATCCGAGCTAATTGTAAACTGCCCTTCTCTGCACACATTCATCTGTCTTGAAGAACATTATCTGGCAAGTTGTTTTACTGGTTTCATTGCTCAGGGAGGAAGCACACGATGTCTTCTACTACAGTGCTACACAAATCAGTAATTGCTCATCTATTTTTGTATGGGCAGTTATATAGCTTCCCAGTATGCATTTCCATCTGTCCTGCAATAAAACCTTTAATTTTTTGAGGCATATAATTTTACAAGACCACTGGCAGAAAAATAAAATGACCTTGAGTTCATATATCTGACTGGCCATTTTGAGCCTCTTTCCTGAGCCTGCTTTAGGGTCTTATCAGGTGTCTAATAGGAACTGATGTAAACAGTATCTCTTTTTCTAGTCTGTCATGTCACCTTTGCTTGGGTCTTCTTCCAACCATCCAATTAATTTCTAATTGCCTTTCTTCCAACAAAAAGGTGGAGGATGATAAAGCCTCTAGACAAAAAATTACTCAACTCTTGTATGTTTTGGATATATAGACTTGGGGTTGTAAGGACAGACTTCATATCATTAAATGTAATAAGTAGTGGTAAATGACATTAATGTATATTTAATACATAGTCTAAGATAAAACTAAACCTCTTGTTCTATTCGTGTTTCCAGACTGGAGTTACTCCTTCCTTCCAGGAGTAGGTTATGTTGCTGTATTTTTCAACTCTAATAAACCCTAAAAATACACAATCCAATTATTATAATTATAAGCTATATGCTTATATTTGGCAGATCTAACACTATACTGACTTATGCAGCTATGAGACCTCTTGTTACTTGAAGTTTCTCCTGGCCAGTGGGTCAGGTCCAGCATGGCTTCCTCCCTGACTTCTGTCTGCTATCCTTCCCTTCTCATTCTCCTCCTCTCTCCCCACCTTCCCCTCCTCTCAAACCGTCAGTCCCACCTTCCCCCTCCACTGCCCAATCACAGGCTTTAGCCTTTATTGACTAGTTAAAATGGGGAGAAGGTTCACAGGAGATCACCTGTATAGGTGATGGACTGTTCTGTTGGGGGATGGGGGACACCCCTCTTGAGGAAACACAGTTAACATCAGAATACAGACAGCACCAGGAAAGCCCACAACAAAGCCACATGGATTTATTTTTGGCTAAAATTAAGAAAAATACCATTCCCTTTATTTTAGCAAAATAAAGGGAATGGTATTTTTTTCTTCTTCTCAGGGGATCCATCACATAGTTGGAGGTTTATTTGAGTATCTACAACCATGAATATCAATATCATTTAGGAAAACAATAGGAATGAGTGGTTGCAGACATCATGAGGAAGAAGGAAGGACTAACAAGTGATTTCAGGATTCTGTCCTGTCTCTGAGGCTCTCAGTGAGTGTGTAAGAATGGGTGCTGATCTGTTCTCCCTTGGTTACACAGTCCTTCCCTGCCTTTCACAGTGGGAGATTCTATTGTGAGATGGAGATCGCAACACTTAATGATAATTTTCATAACAATTATCCAAGGAAACTCTTCCAAGGGACTTTCCAGCATAATTTTGATTATATCTGGCTTTCTGTATCATGTAATATGAAAACCAAAAAGGCTAGGTCACTCAAGCTATGCTTTTTCCCGCATCACAGCTTTAAAGTGGAGGGCACCTTAAAACGAAGACAATGCTTAAGGAATAGTCTTAGGAATTCCAGATAACTCAGTTTGAGAGAATTGCCATTTGTTACCACTCTCAGGAAAACGTAAGATTTCTGAGAGAAATAAAGCATTCTTCCATGTTAGGTCTGGGTTATCATTGAAGATTATTGCTGCCCCAAGCCTTCATCAAAGACGCTTCTTCTTGCAGTGAGTGCATTAACACAGAGAGTCATAACTGGGCAAAAGTTCCAAGAATAAACGATAAATTATCCAAAATAGGATCTATCTATATCACTCCTCTTTCAAGGCTCAGGGAACACACCAGAAGAGGGAGTGGGCAGGAAATAAGAGCCAGCGAGCAGGGAGACATGCAACATAAAGGCATCTTTTGGGCATTACGGAGCCATTATAGTAATACATCCATGGTTATCTGCACAGGACTTGAACAAGATTTGGTCCTCATTGTGGACCAATGGGGAAGGGTCTGTGAGGCCCAGTACTCTCTGAGGGACTATTGGGAGTTAAAGTTTATCAGGTGAGGGAGAATTATCATGTATTAAATGTTATAGCCACTCATAAGCCCTCCTTTCTTCAGTATGTAGCCACACATCCATACTTGGACAAGAGACTCTAATTAATCTCAGGGGACCATGAACAAAAGGAAGAGAAAAGAAGGAGGGGGCCTTACTAAGAAGGTTTCTGGAAGGAGAGAGAGAAAAGCATGGAAGAAGGGAGTGTGTGTGAAAAAGACTAAAACTCATTATTCAAATGTATAAAACTGTCAAATAATAGAAGTTAAAAATACACATGTGTTTTTATACTTACAAGTGGTGTGATGTTCTACAAAAGTGTCCAAAAAACTTTATATTCTGACTTACACTCTAAAATATCTAGTCCCTTGTCCTTATTTCAGACTGTCTAGAACTTTATAATCAATGGTCTTGTATTTTATTCAGTTTAAGGAATCATTGTACTTGGCCTTTGACTTGCACACATCTGGAGAGCAGACTAATGAGAGATTTATGAGAATGTGGGATAGCAATTTCCTCTGAGCTGAAACATTCTACTGGGAAGCAAGTGCAGACCCAGGATTCTGAACGGATGTTCATTCAGACTCAAGAAGCAAACACTTCCCAAGTCTCAGGAAGTCTCTGAAACTTACCATATTTACAAGGTCATTCCTTACAAACTTATGTAAGCAGTAAGAGGAGACTTATATAAGCTGAGGAGGGAAGACCCTCACAGTCCAGCTTCCTGCAGGTTATGCAGACAGCTCCTGTGTTCTAGCTCTCAGGAATCCATTCTGGTTCATGTGCTCTTTCAATGACGGAGCTGCCCTTGAGTTGTCTATGCTGATGTAGTAATTTTCTATTAGATATATTTTTTGTTTACATTTCAAATGTTGTCCACTTTCCTGGATCCCCCCCCCCAAAAAAAATCCCCTAACCCATCCGCTGGCCCCTGCTCACCAATGCACCCACTCTCCATTCCCTGTCCTGGCATTCCCCTACACTGGGGCATCTAGTCTTCTCAGGACCAAGGGCCGCTCCTCCCTTTGATGCCCAACACGGCCATCCTCTGCTGCATATGCAATCTGGAGCCATGGGTCCCTCCATGTACTCTCTTTGGTTGATGGTTTAGTCCATTAATATCTCTTATGCATCCTGTGTTGTTATTTTGGTTCATTGTTAATTCCTTGCCAGGTTCTTATTTTCACCTTAGAGATAAGTGCCACATAACATGGGCAGAAAAGGGTATGTAAGTAAGTGAAAACAATTTTAAAAAGATTTCCATTATATATATATATATATATATATATATATATATATATATATACACATATATATATATGTGTGTGCAAGACATGTATGCAGTATTTGTGGAGGCCAGAAGAGAGCATAAGATCCCTTTGAACTAGAGTTACAGAAGATAGTGACCTGCCATGTGGTTACTGGGAACTAAACTTGAATCCTCTGCAAGAGTGACAAGTGCCTATAA
This sequence comes from Apodemus sylvaticus, assembly GCF_947179515.1. Classification (NCBI taxonomy): domain Eukaryota; kingdom Metazoa; phylum Chordata; class Mammalia; order Rodentia; family Muridae; genus Apodemus; species Apodemus sylvaticus. The sequence continues at coordinate 58,082,864 of NC_067477.1, forward strand.
CCACTGAGCAATCTTCTTTAGCCCCTTAACATTTATTTTTTAAGTATAAATTATATTTTTAGACTACAACACAAATCCCAAAATCACTATGAGGATAAACTCAGGTAGTAAGAATAAAATATCATGATACATTAAGGAGCTTTCAAGCATATATTGGAGATTCATCATGGGAGTGGGAAAGAATCTTTAATAATCAGAATAATGTGGTGTGTGCACCTAGCTTTATCAAGGACTGATACCAACTTCTGTTAATTTTCTGCTGCTGTCCCAAGTTATCCCAGCATTTAGCAGCTTAAACAACAAGCATTTATTTTCTCACACATTATATGAGAGTAAGATATTTTGGATCAGTCAAGCTTTGATTCAGAGCCTTTCCTGTGGTTGAGGCACTGACTAGGGCTACAGTCATCTGAAGACTTGATTGTTGTGGGCAGAAATCCTCCCAGGCTGATTTCCATGGTTCTTACCAGACATTTTTAGTTTCCTGGCACACTGATGTGTTTACTGGGTTGTTCTGAACTAGCAACTTCTTCATTCAGTTCCCCTTATATTCTTTTTTTTCTTTTCTATATTCTTTGCTTACATTTCAAATGATTTTCCCTTTCCCGGTTATCTCCTCTCCATAAGTCCCATAAGCCTTCTTCCCTCCGCCCATTCCCCAATCAACCCCCTCCCACTTCTCTGTCCTGGTAATCCCATACAATGCTGCATCAAGCCTTTCTAGGACCAGCGCTCTTCTTCCATCTTCTTGGGATGATTTGTTATGTGAGTTGGGTCTTGGGTATTTAGAGCTTCTGGGCTAATATCCACTTATCAGTGACTGCATTCCATGTGTGTTCTTTTGTGAATGAGTTACCTCACTTAGGATGATATTTTCCAGTTCCAACCAATTGCCTACGAATTTCATGAATTTATTGTTTTTAATTGCTGAGTAGTATTCCATTGTGTAAATATACCACATTTTCTGTACCCATTCCTCCATTGAGGGACATCTGGGTTCTTTCCAGCTTCTGGCTATTATAAATAAGGCTGCCATGATGAACACAGTGGAACATGTGTTCTTATTGCATGCCGGGGAATCCTCTGGGTATATGCCCAGAAGTGATGTAGCATTGTCTTTCAGAAGTGTCATGCCCAGTTTTCTGAGGAACTGTCAGACTGATTTCCAGAGTGGTTGTACCACCTTGCAATCCCATCAGCAGTGAAAGAGTATTCCTCTTTCTCCACATCCTTGCCAACATCTGCTGTCTCCTGAGTTTTTAATCTTAGTCATTCTGACTGGTGTGAGGTGAAATCTCAGGGTTGTTTTGATTTGCATTTCCCTAATGACTAATGATGTTGAACATTTTTTAAGGTGCTTCTCAGCCATTCAAAGTTCTTCAGTTGAGAATTCTTTGTTTAACTCTGTACCCCATTTTTAATAGGGTTATTTGGCTCTCTGGAGTCTAACTTCTTGAGTTCTTTGTATATATTAGATATTAGCCCTCTGTCGGATGTAGGGTTGGTGAGGATCTTTTCCCAATTTGTTGGTTGCCGTTTTGTCCTTTTGACAGTGTCCTTTGCCTTACAGAAACTTTGTAATTTTACGAATTTTGTCAATTCTTGATCTTAGAGCATGAGCTATTGGTGTTCTGTTCAGGAACTTTTCCCCTGTGCCCATGTCCTCAAGGGTCTTCCGCAGTTTCTTTTCTATTAGTTTTATTGTGTCTGGTTTTATGTGGAGGTCCTTGATCCATTTGGAGTTGAGCTCAGTACAAGGAGATAAGAATGGATCAATTTACATTCTTCTGCATCCTAGCCTCCAGTTAAGCCAGCACCAGTTCAAAAGGCTATCCTTTTTCCACTGGATGCTTAAAAGCAATATACAGCAAACCGGTAGCCAGCATCAAACTAAATGGAGAGAAACTTGAAGTAATCCCACTAAAATCAAGGACTAGACAAGGCTGCCTCTTCTCTCCATATCTTTTCAATATGGTACTTGAGGTTCTAGCTAGAGCAATTAGACAACATAAGGAGGTCAAAGGGATACAAATTGGAAAGGAAAATGTCAAACTATTACTATTTGCAGATGATATGATAGTATACTTAAGTGACCCAAAAAATCCACCAGAGAACGCCTACAGCTGATAAACAACTTCAACAAAGTGCCTGGTTATACAATCAACTCAAGCAAATCAGTAGCCTTCCTATACTCAAAAGCTAAACAGGCTAAGAAAGCAGTTAAGGAAATGATATCCTTTACAATAGCCACAAATAATATAAAGTATCTTGGTGTGACTCTAACCAAACAAGTGAAAGATCCGTATGACAAGAACTTCAGGTCTCTGAAGAAGGAAATTGAAGAAGACCTCAGAAAATGGAAAAATCTTCCATGCTCATGGATTGGCAGGATTAATATAGTTAAAATGGCTATCTTGCCAAAAGCAATATACAGATTCAATGCAATCCCCATCAAAATCTCAACTCAGTACTTTATAGAGTTAGAAAGAGCAATTCTCAAATTCATCTGGAATAACAAAAAAACCTAGGATAGCTAAAACTATTCTCAACAGTAAAAGAACTTCTGGGGGAATCAGTATCCTGGATCTCAAGCAATATTACAGAACAATAGTGTTAAAACCTGCATGGTATTTGTACAGTGACAGGCAGGCGGATCAGTGAAATAGAATTGAAGACCCAGAAATGAACCCACACAGCTATTGTCCCCTTACATTCTTATGCTGAAGGCCTAAGCCCCAGTGTGATTATACATCACACATTGGCTGCTTGTGAGTTCTTCTTCCTTCTGCTTTTCCACCCATTTCCCACTCTTTTAACCCCTTACACTAGATACACAGAAAAATGAACCGAGGGGAAAGAGGGCAAATCACAGTCGGCTGCTGTGGACAGTCTGGGGTAGTCCATATTGCACACTTGGGATTAAAACAAAAACATATTCTCACAATATTTTTGTGGTTTTTAAAGAAAACCAAATTCCAAAATTCTTACTACAATAGAATAGAAACATATATAGATACATGTGGGTAGAACCTGTGAGGAGATAAAAAAATGCCAATAGAGATGATAAGAGTGAAGGCTTATCTTTTTTTTTTTTTTCTGTGACAAAACACCAAACAGAAACAAGTGAGGAAGGATTTGTTTTGCCTTATCACCTCAGAGATTTCAGACCACCATAGTGGGGAAGGCATGGCAGAATGGCTCATTTCAATGCGAACAGGAAGCTGAGAGAGAGGAGACTGGCACTCAGGCATCTGCTTCAGAGCCTGACACCATTTACTTAGTTCCACCAGAGACCTCACCTCTTTTAAAGTTTCCACTGCCTCCTCAGACAGCACACCAGCTGTGAACCAAACATTTAACACATGAACTGAGAGGGACAGTTCAGATTCAATCCACTACTGGCTCTAATCTGAGAGCTCTTGTTCTTCCATAGCTCAGTCAGTAAAAGGCTTGCTGCGAAAGCCTGAGCACCCATGTTTGAGAGTCCAGAGTTCAGGTGTAAAACCCCAGGGTGGTAGCTAGCATTTGTAATTCCAGCTTGGGAGCTGCTGAGACAGGTATCCGGCTAACTTATACGAACACATCTTAAGCCTACTTATGTAAGGTAGGCATATCAGTTTAATTGTGAATATGGTATTTTACTGTCTGGGATAAAAATATAAAGCCCTCTTGGGAATTTTATGAATTACATGTGCTACTGATAATTTTTCTTTATTTCTTATATATAAGATATTTTTTGAGGAAAATACCTTTAAATTAAAATAACGTATATCTAAAATAAGTGAGGAGTAATGCTGTATGAAAACAGAAAAGAAATTTGTAGTGAAATGACATTCCAAACCATTGTCTTATCATGTTAGCAGATTTCCAGCTGTGGGAGACTTGGTGAGTCTTCAGACATAATCACAGATCAGTATGCATGGAGTGGCTGTCTTAACACCACTAATTCTTCTATAAACTCTTTGCATAAATCTAAACCAATCATGATTAGAACAATATTTTCTGCAAAATCTAACTATATATTGAAGAGAGATTCAGCATTAAGTTTTGACTTTTTGCCAAATTATTTTTGTTCTTGTTTTTAAAGGAAATCCATTCTCTGAGCTACAGGATTTACAAGAAGGAGGAGACTAACACCCTGTAAAGCAGGAAAGCTGACCCTTAGATTACTTTTTTAGGGATCAGTTATTGTTTGAAGGGAGCATTTAAACAGTTTTAATGACTATAAGATGACTATAAAATATCAATGTAATTTCTTTTGGTGGTTGACAGAATTACTTCATTTTTAGAAAATAATTTTTAACAATTTTGAGTAAGAAGATACTCACTGAATTGAACAAATGACTATAGATCTGAATAAACCATCACTGCAGGATCTTAGGAGTAAAGTCCAAATTAAACATGTAAGACTACTGATATTTAGATTATATCAACTACTTAATTAATATACAAGAAATACAATAATCACAAATGAGCTCAATAGAAGAAAGAGAATATATTTCTGAGATGATAAAGTTGCCACTTTCACTTGGTTTATTTTAAAAGAGAGATATCTGCTTTACTGACTTTTGTTTAGAATTAAACATCTATCAATTATCTATCTATTTATCTATCTCTATCTATCTATCTATCTATCTATCTACCTATCTACTATGTATGCATGTGTGTATGTATGTATGTATGTGTCTATCAATCATCTACCTATCTCTTCAGAATAGTTGTCAGTCTTGATATCAAATGCTTATACACACTAAATCATCTCACTGGCTTGGAATTTTTATTAATTTTTTGAAGTTCATGAAGAAATTAATGAGTTTTAGGGTGACATTTTCATGCATAAATATCATCATACATTTTTCTTAATGAGTCTTTAAAAATCGCTTTATGGTCATGTGTATATGTGTGTGTTTGGGTATGCATGAGCATATGTGTGTGCCTGCATGCATGTATGTGTATATGTGTATGTAATGTGTGTATGTATATGTGTGCAGATTTGTTTGTATGTGCATGCATGTAGGAGTGTACTCAGATATTGGTCCTTGTCTTTGATTGTATGATTGGACCTCTTTGCCATTCACCATTGTGTTCAGCAGGCTAGCTGGCCTGACATCTTTCAGGCACTGTCCTGTTTGCACCTCCCATTTCCCCGTAGGAGCAATGGTTTACAGGTGTTTGCTATAGTGCTTGGCTTTAAATGGAACCTGGGGATTCAAACTCAGGTCTTCAGATTAGTATATGAAATAATTTTACTTATTATTTTAGCTTTCTTCTCAGCCATTTATTTCAGTGATTCTTAACATTAGATTCTTTTCAGAAGGAGCTGAAGTATTTCTTTGCAAAATTCTTTGCAGTATTTTTTCAATGTAACGCTCTTATATGTGGTTTTCCTTTAAAAATGCAATTCGGAGGGAAGTTTTACTTGAAGTACTCCTATACCTATATAATTAGTTCAGCTTTAGTAATCACTTCACTATATATTTTTGTATCAAAACATTATGGTAAATGTGCATGTCTTAAATTCATACTATAAAAACCAGAGCAAAATACTCCACTTATTAGAAAAAATTTTCCTAAAGCCACAATGTTCCTTATATATCTAGCAATGACTTTCTTCTGAGATCTTGACCTATAAGCAACCTCTAACAGGATGTTTCACATGTGGTTGAAATTCAACACTTCAAACACGGTATTTAGTTTCTTTACTAGATAGTTAATATAATATTCTTCTAGACACATCTCCATGTTACACTTCATTTGAAGACATTTGGATCCCACCAGAAAGAGTCAGCTCTGCTCTCCTGTAGAGGGAATTTTGCTTTCTTGAAAAACACAGAAATGTTATGCTAATACTTTTTGTTTGTTTGTTTGTTTTAATCCCAGGTGTGAGATATGGGGCTTCTTCAGATCTTACAGAGCAGCTAACTATGATGCGCTTGTACTCTGGCAAGGGCATGATTTTGCTTGTTGAAGATGGCTTACATTTGGAATTCTGAAGACTCTCAGAAGATATGTAAATTCCAGAGATATATAAACTCCTGAGAGGCAGTCCTTGCTGCTCCTCTGACTGTTGCTCCACCTGTTGCTGCGGGTCGTCACGTGGTCATGAGCAAAGAGACAGCAACAAGAAGGAATTGGATATCCTGATGATGAAGATCAATATTGCCCCAAGGAACTCGACACTCCAAATAGTTAGAAGCAATCTAATGAGATCAACACCTCCCTTTTCCTTTTAGCCATCTTTTTTCTCTACCTATTGTTGGGGGGTCAGAAGGGTGGAGGGCGTGGTAGGAAAAAAAACCCAATAAAGTAGCCAAAAATACAGTTATACTCTCCTCTCAGTTTTCATTGTGTCTTGTGCTTCCTTACACATTAACATTTATCAAATTATAAAATGTGTTATGCATTTGTTTGCTTCCTCCATAGAATATGAGTTCCCTGAGAAGATATGCTTCTTATCCACTTTATATTACCATTTCATACTAATAATGTTGCTTTAAATGCAACATAATGTTGGCAAATTCTTAACAAATAAATGTCTTGTTACCAGTATGAATACCAATGGTGAACAGACAAATAATCCTACAGGAACAAGACATGATAATTGAAAACTATTTCTTACATTGGCACATTTTATTTTGTGTGTTCGTGTGTGTATTTGTGTATGTGCATGTAAATAAAAGTGTGTTTTGTATATAAACATGTGCATTTGCATGTATATATATCTTCGTGTGTTGTTGAGTATATACATATATGTGTGTGTTGTGTATGTATATGCATTGTGTATATACACATATGAGTTTGTGTTTTGTGTTTGTGGAGGCCAGAGGTTGACATATGGTACATTTCTCATTTGCTTTTGAGATGGGATTTTTTGTTGAACCTGCAGCTGACCTATTTGGCTAGACTGGCTGGCCAGCAATGTCTAGGGATCCTCCTGTCTACCTCCTGAATCACTGGGATTGCATTCATATGTTGCCATATCTACTTTTTAAATGTGAGTCCTAAGGACTGGAAATCATCTTCATGCTTGCACAGCAAGAACTTTGCCAACTGAGCCATCTTTCTAGACCCTCTTTAATCTACTCTTAATAAATGCAAAGGCTTTCAAGTTCATCATCACTGGATCTGTGATAAAGTAGTTTAGGGTTGTTATATTGATTTGCAAGGAATTTCAGCTACCTGATACTCTCAAGCAGTTGAGTGGCAATGAGCTCAGTGATAAGGAGAATTTAAAGTGACTATATCTTGGAAAAATATTTCCCATCAGTTTTTTTTTTTTTTTTGCAATAAGTGAGAACACCTGAATCTTTTTATTTTGCTTCTCTTTTAGGGCAGGTGACATCTTGATCTACTATTGCTTAATCAATTTCTGGTATGAACAGAAGGTAAAAAAGACTTTGTAGCACAGGGATGTAAGCAGAAAGGAAATTTTCCTATGTAGGATTTGTGCATCATAGATGTGAGAGGTGGTAGAAGGGGGTAATAAGAGGGAGTAGAAAGGACAGAGCAAAGGCAAAGGTGCTGACAAGAGTAGCAGTAGGGGAAAGGATCTCATCACTCCAGAGGAAAGAAATCGTGGACATTAGAACTTAGTATATGATTTTTCTGACTAAGTGTGTACACACACACTCACACAAACACACACACACACACACAAACACCTGTTTATGACCAACTACAACTATGCCTTCTGGTTCTGGAAGTTTCACTGAAATGAAATTCAGAAAATGAGTTTTTCCATGATGTTGTCATAGAGAGCTGGAGGTTAGGGAATGCTGGGAAGCAATATGGGTGTTCTTTGTGATTTGAAGACCCCATGATGTTCTCTGTTGTTCCTCCTCTAGGGAAGAAGACTGACAGTCCATCCATAGTGTCTGATGGCAACTAAGAAATGCTCATGTTCAGATATCATTGTATCTAATGTCTTTTAAATTAGCAGTTCTCAGGTCAGATGAGTTCATCTGACTGTAGGAAGAGTTATAGAAAGGTAGTTTATTTTCAGTCTCTTTGATATTTGATCTCATCTTCCCACCATTTTCATCAAAACACTGATGCTAAGTTAAAGTTGATGGAGTTGCTTTCTTTCAGCAGTGTCTCTTATGACTATCAGTGAGTGAAACATTGCTATGGTAATAATTTCAGAAATTTAATATATCAGGCTAATTGGGTTATGAATGTGTTCTCCTCTTCTTTTACTATCCAGTCATCAAAAACGTCCATATTTCTGAGTTGAGAGACTGGAATCTGCAAAAGAGCTGGCAGCCCTATGTCTCCTTACATAACTTATTCTTTTGGGGTCTTGCTCAGGTCAGATCCTAGGTGACAGTTTTATCATGTGATTAGTTGGTGCTATGTCACTTCAGTGTTTCAACTTTATGGTGTATAACTTGTCATGAGCACCTTCAATTGCATAATGGCAACTTGCTGTATATCAATCAATGCTCCACATCATGTTAGGAACTGCCTTTCTCACAGAGAACAGTTTTCTGGTGAAGACACATCAACAAGAAGCTCCAACCAAATAAATGGGGAGAGCTATCCTGCTCTTCTCTAGGTGTGGTTGGCCAAGGAATGTATGGGGCATCTTCATTGTTTGAATTATGAATTCCTTTGGCATTTTTGAAACTTAGGTCATATAGTCTATGTTGCAGGACTATTTGTGTCTCATTTGAACCAATTTGAGAGTCATCTGTTTTCCTAAGTCTACTCAAAACTGGTAGCCTTGTCAGTGCTTTAATAGCTTTGGCACTAACTTGGTTTTGAACAAGCTAGAGACTGCATATTAATGTTTGAAATGTAAAAATGTCACTTTCATAAGAGCAGTTCTCTAATAAATGTTCAGTAGAAAAGTATAAGGTTTATTTTTGTTGTTGTTTGTTTTGTTTTAGCTGATGCAATAAAATAGCAGTGACATTACTGAATTCTTTGTAGTCTGCTCAGGCACTGTAGTTCTGTTTTGGAGTTCATAAGAACATTCAGGACTTGATAAACTGAGTGATTAGATCAAAGAATCAGTGAAAGTGGGTGATGTAGTTCCCCACAAGCTTGCCCACACACACCAATCTGGTGAGGGCATTTTCCCAATAGAGGGTCCTCTTCCCAAGTGACTGGCACACTGAACAGATAAAGAGCTAAAATGAACAGAGAAGTATGAGATTTTCACTGTCCCCACTAAAATTAAAATTATAGGAAAAGCTTGAGTCGGTAAAGCTTTCCCCATATGATAGTTTCCTCCATTTACATATTCTATTCTCCTTCAACTCTGATGTCACTCAGGCTGCCCAGTGCACTCGTTAACTGTCGACTACTAATTATAGACTTCTGCAGTTATCTCAAAATAGTCTAAATAACAGCGCTTTCCTAAGAAGTACAGATTTAATTTATTTTCTGAGTTTCTATGAATGTTTTTGAGGGTCAGAATTTGCATTTTACTACTAGAACAGTAAATAAACATAATTATTAAGAGATAACTTTTTGTTTTAAATCTTTCAGTTTTTCCTAAATAGAATTAAAGCTTCAGTTTATATGGTAAATGTGAAGGTAGAACATAGATTCTATTTTTGAAAACAATGAAGATGGTAATTGAAGCTTGAAGTTCTCTAGAAAGATTTAATTGAAGAAATAGTATGTGTGATGGCTAATTTTATGTCAACTCAACACTAGCTAGAGTCATTTAGAAAGAAGAATCCCAACTTCCCACAAACCAAGCTGCTGGAGGCATTTCTTGATTGCTTATTGAGGTGGGAAAGCTCAGATCACTGTGGGTGGCGGTGTCACCCTTGGTCAGGTGGTTCAGAGTTGTATAGAAAGCAGACTGAGTGAGCTAGGAGTAGCATTCCTCCATTGCCTCCTGGTCAGTTCCTGCTTGCACGTTCCTGCTTGGACTTCTGCACAACCTTTTCCTCCATAGCTGCTTTTGCTCATGGTATTTTATTACAACCATAAAAATTCTTATTAAGGAAGTATCTAATAGATCATTTAAAATATAACATAAATTCAAATTTCAACTGGTTAGTGTGAATTAAAAATAATGATATTGAAACCACATGATATACATGTAAATTTGAAAAAAAAAGTTTAGCAAGCTTCTCACCAGCTACCTGAACCTCTTGAATGTTTTGTCTTTTGTTAACACACGTTAAGATTCCTTATTTGACCGAACTTCAAGAATTGGTTTATCATGTAAATGGTGAATTTCAACACCTGTAAATTGACCCTACCTAGCCTAATGTACAGAGCGATTTGCTTCTGCCCAGAATAGTTGAAAACATGCTTGTGATGGTAGCGCCACCCCCCTCCCGCGAGAGAGAAAGGAGAATAAGCTTCCCATATCGTTATGATCACCTGTCTTCACAGTTGGGCAACATTCCAAATGTTTAGGTTTCTATAGTGAGTATTGCAGAGTTCAGTTTGTGAAGTAAATTAGAGGTAATTTGGTACAGGTCAGCATGACCTAGTCACAATTGTGATGTTATTAATTTTTTTCTTCCTAAGCTAAACAAAGCACTGGGTTAATCATGATTCCCTGAACTGATCTGAAGAATAAACAAGCCGAGCAGGAATAAATTCTGTCCTGAAATGCAATAGCCTGGGGGCAAGTGTGGCCAGGAAGGTTTACCACCTCGAGGCTGGCGCTGCGGTCCACTTAGACCTTTCCCTTCCTCTCCTCCGTCTGTCGTCCCCCAGTCCCTGCCCTTCGCAATGTCTGCTTCTCCTCCAAAAACTGGTTATTATGAAATTTCACAAGCACATGTGACGTTCTCTAAGCCCCTAGTGACTAAAACCATACTTCCTGTGCCAGCAGCAATGACATCAGGGGCTGGTGAGCAACGCAAGGGCTTTCACGTATAGACTCAGATTTTGCAGTTAACTGTCTGCGGGTAATCTGAGTGCACAGCGGTGTTTGGGAAGCCTCTCTCTCTCTCTCTCTCTCTCTCTTGCCTTTTCTTCACATTCCCCATCTCCACTTTTCCAAGCATCATCTTGTAACCTTTTTAATGGATTTTTTTTAAATTTTATTTTTGTTTTGGTAAAAATCATGCTACTTTTCTAAGACGATATGTGTGTGGCAGTCACAGATTCCTGTTCTCATCTTATGGGTAGAATTTTCCCCATCTTGCATCTCTTATTTTCTATAAATATTGTTTGCTATGTTTCCAATTATTCATTTCTTTGTTTCATATGCTTCCTATATATTTTGCTTTTGTGATGTTTTCTCCCTGACACAGTGGAGTATTTTAAAACATCGTCTGTCCATATTCAAGTGTAGATTCAGGCTGGAAGTGGTAACCACGTGCTCTTTGCAGTAGACTGTAGGGAACCTGAGAGAGCCATTCCTAAGGGGACAGCTAGAGGTAGAAGACCAGCTTCTCTTTAGCAGATGTCATGGCTTGTCATGGCTACAAACAGCACCTCTCAGCAGATGGCCAGTGTTTGAGAACAGAGGACCAAGGAAATAAAGACCCTGCAGGTTTCTGTTCTTTTCTCATTACCACCCTCTTTCCTTCTCATCTTGACACTTAGGTATTGTCTGAAATCATTTAGACGGACCAGTGTCCACCTTCCCATCATGCTTTGCGGTGATCACTGTGGCTTGCTGCTGCTTCTGCTCTACACCTTTCAGAAAACAAGCCATTAAGATCTCTGCTCATAAAAAAACCCTCTTTCCCATTCTACTGCCTTTACCACTTTTGTCACCGGCAATCTTTTTCTTTTCTGGGAACTATTACCCTGGGAATTTCAGAGATCGAGAGGGAGAGATAAGTGCGTCTAGTTCTTGATTACTACCGAAAGATTAAGTTTTTCAGCAGTGACAATGTTCATAATGCAAATTTTGTCCTTTTAAACTCACTGGGTAATCTGGCAAGAATTTTTCTAAAAATGGTAAATTCTGTACTGACATAATTTTCAGCTAATCACACATACAAAGACAGGCACTACGGCTGTACCTGACCGGCATATCAAGCACCTGAAACAAAATAAAATGATTTTGTGCATGCCTTGGCGCTTGCACACGCATATGCGGGACCTCCTGTGAACACCTGCTCCTGTGAGCAGGTGACCAGGCACGACACACAGTGACTGGCACTGCAATGATTAGAAAGTAATCATGTTTTGATTTTTATTCTTAAAATGCAATTTTTATCATGTCTCAGGATGGTCCTTTGACTTCCATTTCACAACTGCCAGGGTTGGCATTCTATATTCTTGGCAGGTATTTTAAGCTCGTGGCAGTATTATTTCTTTTTCTATCTGGGAGTTCTAAGAAGGTAGGTGATTTTCCCCTTTCCAGATAAATCACTCTGATCCAACCCTTATGTAAGAACAATCTTTTACTCTATCTTAAGGTGAGCTTCCTGAGAATCTCCATTCTTTTCCCTCTCCTTCATGCTTTTAGCCCTATTCATGTGGCCTTCATATAAAAACCCTCTAGGGGCACAGCAGAACAGTTTTAGACTAGGATTCCACCTTCTCCCGCTCTGAGATCCCTTTATATCAATAAAGGAATCCATAAATAAATCATACCCCCTTCCTCACTTTACAGTTATTCTTTCTCTCCAGAAGAATATTCTGTCTCTGCCTTATCTACTGCTAGGCTTTTAGAAATCTTATAATAAAATATTGTATCATGGTGATTCTGTAATCCTAAAGTCAATTGTATTAAAACCAATTCTGAGCTATTGCAAAACTAGGTCTGTAGATAGCTATAGAGCCTGTTTTACATGACTGTGTCAGTATTATTTCTGTTTTTCTTTTTGTTCTTTTCTCTTCTATATGCACTAAGATAGGTTTTGGAATTCATTGAACAACACTTAGATACTGTTTTTGTATGAATTTTTAACTAAATACATGTATGATGTGCAACAAATATGAATGTATATGCTATTTATTATTAGAAAGGTACCTATGGAAGTCTGTCTAATGGGGTGTTATTATATCTATCAGCTTTTTCTGTAATTTGTCTCTTTATTCCCTCCTTTTTCCCTGGGCCCCCTCTTCCTTGCTTTCACTTCCCCGTCTCTATGAAATAGTGCATAGCCTCCTTCCCGAAGGAGTGAACGTGACCTTATTTTGACAAGGGTCTGATATCTTTACAGATCCAATGAAGTGAAAGATCTTGGGATGAACCCATTTTAAATGAGCTAGATCCCAATTCTGGTGACAGATGTCTTTATAGAGACAGAATTGAGACAAGACAGACACACAAAATAGTATGCTGTGTAAAGATGGCAGCAGAAACTGGGCCCATGTGGTGGTTATAACCTCCAGAGCTTGCAAGAAACAAGGAAGGAACTTCCCTTTCAGTATTGTGAAAGGCACCTGATTCCAATATTCCCTGTGTACATCAAGTTTCTATAACTGCAATGAGAAAACAAATTTTTATTGTTTTAAGCTACTTAGTTGTATAGTACTGTTTTAAAGTGGCCCCAAGGAAGTAACACAACAGAGGAGAGTAGTCCAAAGATTAGAGAGAGCAGCTCTTCTATCATTTACTAATAAAAAGTTTTGTTATTAAAAATTTTTGTTTTGTATTTCCCTAATGACTAATGATGTTGAACATTTCTTAAGGTGCTTCTCAACCATTCAAAGTTCTTCAGGTGAAAATTCTTTGTTTAGCTCTGTACCCCATTTTTAATAGGGTTATTTGGTTTTCTGGGGTCTAATTTCTTATGTTCTTTGTACATATTGGATATTAGCCCTCTGTCAGATGTAGGGTTGGTGAAGATCTTTTCCAAATTTGTTGGTTGACATTTTGTCCTTTTGACAGTGTCCTTTGCCTTACAGAAACTTTGTAATTTTATGAGGTCCCATTTCTCAATTCTTGATCTGAGAGCATAAGCTATTGGTGTTCTTTTCCCCTGTACCTATGTCCTCAAGGGTCTTCCCCAGTTTCTTTTCTATAGTTTCAGTGTGTCTGGCTTTATGTGGAGGTCCTTGATCCACTTGGAGTTGAGCGTAGTACAAGGAGATAAGAATGGATCAATTCACAATCTTCTGCATGATGACCTCCAGTTGAACCAGCACCATTTGTTGAAAAAGCTATCTTTTTTCCACAGGATGTTTTCAGCTCCTTTGTTGAAGATCAAGTGACCATAGGTGTGTGGGTTCATTTCTGGATCTTCAATCCTATTCCATTGATCTACCTGCCTATCACTATACCATGCAGTTTTTAACACTATTGCTCAGTAGTACTGCTTGAGGTCCGGGATACTGATTCCCCCAGAAGCAAATCAAAATAACCCTGAGATTTCACCTCACACCCATCAGAATGGCTAAGATTAAAAACGTAGGAGCCAACACGTGTTGGCGAGGATGTGGAGAAAGAGGAACACTCCTCCACTGATGGTGGGAATGCAAGTTGTTACAACCACTCTAGAAATCAGTCTGGTGGTTCCTCAGAAAACTGGGCATGACACTTTTGGAGGACCCTGCTATACCACTCCTGACCATATACCCAGAGGATTCCCTGGCATGTAATAAGGACACATGCTCTACTATGTTCATAGCAACCTTATTTATAATAGTCAGAAGCTGTAAAGAGCCCAGATGTCCCTCAATGGAGGAATGGATACAGAAAATGTGGTATATTTATACAATGGAATAGTAGTCAGCAATTAAAAACAATGAATTCATAAAATTCTTAGGCAAATGGTTAGAACTGGAAAATATCATCCTAAGTGAGGTAACTCATTCACAAAAGAACATAAATGGAATGCACTCACTGATAAGTAGATATTAGAAGCTCTGAATTCACAAGACACAACTCACATATCAAATCATTCCCAGGCTGGAGAGATGGCTCAGCGGGTAAGAGCACTGACTACTTGTCTGAAAGGTCCTGAGTTCAAATCCCAGCACCACATGGTGGCTAATAACCATCTGTAATGTGATCTGACTCCCTCTTCTGGTGTGTCTGAAGACAGCTACAGTGTACTTACATATAATAAATAAATCTTAAAAGAAACTCATTCCCAAGAAGAAGGAAGGAGAGGGCTCTAGTCCTGGAAAGGCTTGATGCAACATTGTAGGGGATTACCAGGACAGAGAAGTGGGGGAGGGGTTGATTGGGGAACAGGTGGAGGGAAGAGGGTATATGGGACTTATGGGGAGGGGAAATCATTTGGAATGTAAACAAAGAATATAGAAAATTAAAAAATGGGTAAAAATATGTTAGCAGGGCAGTGGTGTCCCATGCCTTTAATCCTAGCATTTGGGAGGCAGAGGCAGGAAGATTTCTGAGTTTGAGGCCAGCCTGGTCTACAGAGTGAGTTCCAGGACAGCCAGACCCTACACATAGAGACCCTGTCTCTAACCCCTCCCCCCAAAAATGCTATTATAGAAGTTGGTGTGGAAAGTATAAGAGCATACTCTCTTATGAATACATAAAAATATGTTACAGACAGGAAGTTGAGTATTATACCTATTTCCTGGGCATCGAAAAATCAGGTATGGTTACAAACAAACATACTGGATATTTTTCTAAGCTAAAGCAGTATCAGTGACTTCCTCCATGTTCCAGGGCACATGTAGGCATATTATAACATAGCAAAGCCAGGGTACGTATCAGGGGTGAAGAAGATCTGAATGCAGGCGATGTGGAACAGTTCCACAAAAGGGAAGAAAGCCAACCGTGCTTCTTGTTCTAACTTGGCCAAGCATCGCTTTGACTTTGGTAGTAGATAACTACATAAAAGTTACTTTTTATAGTAGAAATGCTGAAGTCAATCTGAAGCTCCGCAGAATGGCCTTTTTAAATGTCTAGAAAGTCACTAAGATATATAAGCCTTAGGTCTTGTTCATTTTCCTTGTGTGATTTATTTTGTAATAAAGTTTGTAAACATTTAAAAAATAATATTAGAAATATTTATTGTGTGTATGTGATGGGTTCGTTTGTGCATATGAATGTATGGGTATGTATATGTGATGGGTATGTGTCTCATGGTGCACGTGTGAAGGTCAGAGGTAATGATGTGTAGCTGGTTGTGTCTTTCCTCCTTCATATGAAATCTAGAGATGTCAGTTGGGTGGTTGAGACTTTACTGGATGCACTATTCTTCCAGCTCTCTCTATCTTTTTAAAGGCCTTCCTAAAGTGAACTGTAATTTTGTTATTTCAGTTACCAAACACATTCATTCCAAATGCAAAGAAAATGCTGTTTGTATATACAGAGGCTAAAACCTAATTGATAGCATTATGATGAACTTAGGAGTTTATTACCATATGGCTGGAGTGCTGTTGAATATTTCAATGGCCGTGATAATGAAAATATTGGCTTCTTTAAAATCATGTCCCAAGAGTAAAAAGAACCTCCTTAGATAAGCTGAAATGACTTAAGAAAGAAACAGGCTGTAGTATAAACTGCTTGTAGCTGGGGGAAAATGTAAATACACAATTATCCTGGTGTCCACAGAAAATTTTTCTCTCATCTTTTCGCTGTAAACTATAAAATGAATGCAGAAAATGTATTAACTGCAGACATAGCTAATAACTTACTTTGGCATGAATTTCTATGTCGCTCCTTTCAGGTTGAATAACTAGCATTCTTGCACGTCTTTTCAGCTATAGCTTCCTCAGGATGCATCCCAAGATTCTCTTTGCCTACCTTTTCAATTTTTATAGGTAAGAAATTTAAAGTTCTAGATTTTATACAGGGACAAACATTTTATGTAAATTTAAGAAAGTTTTTTTTCCCAATAATAAAGCCCAATTAAAAGTGAAAGACCCTTCTTTGTTAAAGCAAATAAAACAAAAATTATACATGTGATGAAATTGTCATGGTCATTAAGTGGAAAAATACCCTTTTTAGCTTCTTTCTTCCCCCTCTACCTCTTCTCTTCTCGTCCCTTTCCTCCCTCTCTCCCTCCCTCTCTCCCTGTCTCACTTCCTTTCTTCTTTTCTGAAGGCAGGGTATTTTATATGCTAGCCTGGCAGATTCTGGGATTATAGCTATTCACTACCACCTCTGGTTTATGTGGTTTATGATGGATTGAACCAGGGGCCTCCTGCACACTAGAGTATCACTTTGATAACTGAGTAACATCTCTAATCCCTCAAAGAAAACTGCCTAACCTAATAATGATACAACAGCATTTTTTTAAAAAGTTTTGCTATTTATTGTTACACCAAATTCTACATATTTAACACATATTTTTATGAGTTTGTACCATTATCACTATCAAAGATTTATACAAATTTATCATCTCCTAAAATTTTGTGTGTTGTACGGTGTGCATGTTCATGTTTGCTGTACAGTTTATCAGTTAACATGCATTCCATTCTCTTAATTTCTTTTTTTTTAATTTTTAATTTTATTTATTTTACATCCTGATCACAGTTTCCACTCCTTCCACTCCTTTCCATCCCCTATCCACTCTTCTTCCATTTCTCTTCAGAAAAAGGCCAGTCTCAATGGATATTAACCAACATGGCATACCAAGTTTTAGTAAGGCTAGGCACCTCCTCTTCTGTTAAGGCTCGCCAAGACAACCCAGGAGTAAGAAATGGTTTCACAGGCAAGCAAAGAGTCAGAAACAGCTGCTCCTCCCACTGTGGGAGTCCTACAAGATCAAGCTATGCAAATGCAACTTTGGAGGGCTTAGGTCAGTCCCATGCAGGCTCCTTGCTTGACAGTGCAGGCTCCTTGGTTGACAGTTCAGACTCTGTTATCCCCTATGGGCTCAGCTTGGTTGATTCTGTGATGTTTTTGTGCTGTTCTTGACTGTACTAGATCCTACAACCCCCCCCCCCCGCCCCCCAACCAGTTGTCTCTGAGTTACTGCCAGATTTAAACAGAATCCTTTAGGAAATACTTTTCGGTAAATGTGGAGGCTCCGCTTTCTATCTTCCTTTTCACTCAAGCTGGGCCCTTTGTACAAGGACCTTTGTACAATAAACACAAGAGAAAATATTTCACGTATACAGTATACATATGAGTAAAGTATTTTATACATACATGTTATAGTATTTTATATATACTAATGTTGGAGAAGGATAAATTTATCAAAGAAAATACTGCAATATCCAATGTCCTTATTCCCAGAATTACAAGGATAGGTTGTTGCTCTTCAACACAAAGGTGTTGGAAAATCATTGTTTGTTCCTTTATCCCAATCAGTCAAGATAAGATCCATTTAAAAAAAGATGAGATCCATCTAAAAATAAAATAATCATTTATTAATACCAAAAACATGTTTACTAAGTTTTGGTCATTTGATTTATGAAAAATCAAATCATTTAATTTATGAAAAATATGTGAAATATTTTCTCTTGTATTTATGTGTCTATTTGTCTATGTATCATCTATCTAATCTATCTATCTACCTACCTACCTATCTATCATCTATCTATCTATCTATCTATCTATCTATCTATCTATCTATCTATCTATCTATCATCTGTGCTTTTGACCCCAATGGGCCAATTCCTGCTTTTCCTTATAGTATGGACACTTTTAATATCACAGAGATGTATCAGTCTTGCCCCTTAGTATGTTAATTAAAACTTTATGAATTTATTATTAAATGTTTTTCTTTTAGCTGAGGCTGGATTTCAAGACCGTTCTCTTGTTAGAAATTTGAAAAGCACGATGACACGGCTGAACACTGATTATTTTTCACTTGGTATCAACATTCCTCTGACAAGGAGAGAACAACAATCACAGACTCACAGAATCATGCAATTTCAGGATATGCATCTGAAACTATTTCAAAGATGTTGAAAGGGTACACTACAGAGAAAGGGAGAAAGGGAAAAGAAGATTCCTCCCTTAAATTTCCATATGTAAGTGCCAAGTAAGTAGAATTGAAAGCTAAGGAAGAATCCAGAAAGCAGACTCCTCAGTCTGTTTGGAAGCAGTGGCACCTGCATGGGAATTCATTTTCTTCAGGAAGCAGCAGCTGCACAACTTTCAAGTCCTAGAAATAAAAAGAAAATCACCTGTGCTAATAGATCACACTGATTTGATTTGGAAAGTAAATATCAATTTATGCATAGACAGGAGGAAATAATAGTACATGATCTCGGGTCTGTTGAGACACATTACAACATTAATCATATTGCGTTTAAAACAATTACATTTGATCATATTTGTAAAAGGCACATAAAGAAATAAAGATTAAATAAAAATGAAAAAACTACCCGTAATCTTGAGAGAATCTGCTTCCCTTTTTATTTTCTCACACAGATCAGAGATGAGCCTCTCATCTAGACAAGCAGGTTGGTAAGGGAAAACGAGCGGAAGGACTGAGCAAAACACGTTTGAGTCTAGAGGAATTTGGAACTGTTTTTGTTTGAAAACTTACAGCCTTCACAAGACCAAGGACCTCTTCTCTCATTGATGCCCAACACGGCCATTCTCTGTATGCTGCTGGAGCCATGGTCTCTCCATGTGTACTCCTTGGTTGGTGGTTTAGTCCCTGGGAGCTCTGGGGGTTCTGGTTGGTTGATATTGTTGTTCTTCCTATGGGTTTGCAAACGTCTTCTGCTCCTTGGGTCCTTTCTCTAACTCCTCCATGGGAGACCCCGTGCTCAGTCCAATGGTTGGCTGCAAGCATCTGCCTCTGTATTTGTCAGGCTCTGGCAGAGCCTCTCAGGAGACAGTTATATCAGGCTCCTGCCAACATAAACTTCTTGGCATCCACAATAGTGTCTGGGTTTGGTAACTGTATATGGGATGGATCTCCAGGTGGGGCAGTCTCTAGATGGCCTTTCCTTCAGTCTCTGCTCCACACTTTGCCTCTGCATCTCCTCCAATGGGTATTTTGATCCCCCTTCTAAGAAGGACCGAAGTATTCACACTTCGGTTTTCCTTCTTCTTGAGCTTCATATGGTCTGTGAATTGTGTCTTGGGTATTCCGAGCTTTTGGGCTAATATCCACTTATCAGTGAGTGAATACCATGTGTATTCTTTTGTGATTGGATTACTTTACTCGGCATGATATTTTCCAGTTCCATCCACTTGCCTAAGCATTTCATGAAGTGATTGTTTTTGATAGCTGAGTAGTACTCCATTGTGTAAATGTACCACATTTTCTGTATCCATTCTTCTGTTCAAGGACATTTGGGTTGATTCCAACATTTGGCTATTATAAGTAAGGCTGGAGACAGCATTTTGATATTCATGTTATTTTTCTGAGTGTACTTTTCTACTTGTTTATACCCACTTACAATTCTTTTATAAAATTCTTGATTGTGTTTTATGTTCATTTTTCTGTTTGGTCAGTTGTCTTTTCCCTTTTGATTTCTGTTTTTTATTTTTATTGTGTGCATCAGTTCATCTTCATCTTCAAACACTATAAGTATTTATTTCCTCTTGACATTTGCATTTCTCTGCCATTCTTACATAAGTAAAAGTTTTAAATTCATCGTAGTTGAACTCGCCAACCTGTTCCCACGTATACCTCTTCTGTATTTTCAAAGAAACCTTCCCCTGTCTTGATATTTTATTTTATCCCAACCATTTAGAGTGGCAGAAATAAAGGACTTTCATTTTCCTTTCTCGAGAGGACTTTAGAAAGATGATTTACATGCTTGTAACTTAATTGTTAGGATGAATATCTTCCTAGCTTGACAAAAGTTTTATCCCCCAATTTTTATTAGCATTCATTAATTGTATATGCCACAACACAGCACAAAAGTGGAAATCCTGTATGGGAGTTGGATCTCATCCTGCATCATAATGATACCCACTGTTTTGGCCCATACCTACCAGTAGGCTGTTTGTAGTAGGCTGTTTAGAAATAAAAGGAAGGGCTTAGAGACTCAGGACTCAAAGAGAGGGACCTTAGATGAAATGCCCCACAGTGGGGAGAGGGAGCTTGTGGAGTCCACCTCTAGTAGAAAGACAAGGCATCAAGTGGAGAGATGGGGTTGCCATCCCACAGTCTAAAATTCTGGCCCAAAATTGTTCCTGTCTAAAAGAACTGCAGGGACAAAAAATGGAGAAAAACATGAGGAAAAGGAAGTCCAGGGGACAGAGGGATGGATCATCCACCATGATCAAGTAAGACTTTATCCCAGGGATGCAGGGTTGGTTCAATATACGGAAATCCATCAATACAATCCACTACATAAACAAACTCAAAGAAAAAAACCACATGGTCATTTCATTTCATTGGATGCTGAAAAAGCATTTGACAAAATTCAGCATCCTTTCATGCTTAAAGTCTTGGAAAGAACAGGAATTCAAGGCCCATACCTAAACATAGTCAAAGCAATATACAACAAACCGGTAGCCAGCATCAAACTAAATGGAGAGAAACTTGAAGCAATCCCACTAAAATCAGGGACTAGATGGGGCTGCCCCCTTTCTCCTTATCTTTTCAATATTCTACTTGAGATACTAGCTCGGGCAATTTGACAACATAAGGAGGTCAAAGGAATACAAATTGGAAAGGAAGAAGTCAAACTATCATTATTTGCAGATGATATGATAGTCTACCTAAGTGACCCAAAAAACTCCACTAGAGAGCTCCTACAGCTGATAAACAACTTCAGCAAAGTGGCAGGTTATAAAATCAACTCAAGCAAATCAGTAGCCTTCCTATATTCAAAGGATAAACAGGCTGAGAAAGAAATTAGGGAAATGACACCCTTCACAATAGCCACAAACAGTATAAAGTACCTTGGGGGTGACTCTTACCAAACATGTGAAAGATCTGTATGACAAGAACCTCAAGACTCTGAAGAAAGAACTAGAGGAAGACCTCAAAAAATGGAAAAACCTCCCATGCTCATGGATTGGCAGGATTAATATAGTTAAAATGGCCATTTTGCCAAAAGCAATATACAGATTCAATGCAATCCCCATCAAAATCTCAACTCAATTTTTCATAGAGTTAGAAAGAGCAATTCTCAAATTCATCTGGAATAACAAAAAACCCAGGATAGCTAAAACTATTCTCAGCAACAAAAGAAATTCTGGAGGAATCAGTATCCCTCTCCTCAAGCAATATTACTGAGCAATAGTGTTAAAAACTGCATGGTATTGGTACAGTGACAGGCAGGCGGATCAATGGAACAGGATTGAAGATCCAGAAATGAACCCACACACCTATGGCCACTTGATCCTCGACAAAGGGGCTGAAAACATCCAATGGAAAAAAGATAGCCTTTTCAACAAATGGTGCTGGTTCAACTGGAGGTCAGCATGCAGAAGAATGCGAATTGATCCATCCTTGTCTCCTTCTACTAAGCTCAACTCCAAATGGATCAAGGACCTTCACATAAAGCCAGACACTCTGAAGCTAATAGAAAAGAAACTGGGGAAGACCCTTGAGGACATCAGTACAGGGGGAAAGTTCCTGAACAGAACACCAATAGCTTATGCTCTAAGATCAAGAATTGACAAATGGGACCCCATAAAATTACAAAATTTCTGTAAAGCAAAGGACATCATCAAAAGGACAAATCGGCAACCAAAAAATTGGGAAAAGATCTTCACCAACCCTACATCAGATAGAGGGCTAATATCCAATATATATACTCAAAGAACTCAAGAAGTTAGACCCCAGAAAACCAAATAACCCTATTAAAAATGGGGTACAGAGTTAAACAAAGAATTCTCACCTGAAGAACTTCGGATGGCGGACAAACATCTTAAAAAATGCTCAACTTCACTAGTCATCAGGGAAATGCAAATCAAAACAACCATTAGAAACAATGAATTCATGAAATTCTTAGGCAAATGGATGGAGCTAGAGAACATCATACTAAGTGAGGTAACCCAGTCTCAAAAGATCAATCATGGTATGCACTCACTAATAAGTGGATATTAGCCTGGAAGACTGGAATACCCAAAACATAATCCACACATCAAATGAGGTACAAGAAGAACGGAGGAGTGGCCCCTAGTTCTGGAAAGACTCAGTGTAGCAGTATAAGACAAAACCAGAACTGGGAAGTGGAAAGGGATAGGTGGGAGAACAGAGGGAGGGAAGGGGGCTTATGTGACTTTCGGCGAGTGGGGCATCAGAAAAGGGGAAATCAATTTAAATGTAAATAAAAAATATATCGAATAAAATAAAAAAAAAGGGAGTCCAGTGACAGGCCCAAATTGGGATCCAGCTCAGGGGGAGGCCCAAGGCCTGACTCTATTACTGATGCTATGGTGTGCTTATGAACAAGGGTCTATCATGACTGCCCTCTGAAAGGCCCCACAAGCTACTGAAAGAGTCAAATGCAGTATTTACATCCAACTAATGGACAGAAGCTAGTGACCCCTGTGGTTGTATTAGGAAAAAGCTGGAAGAAGCTGAGGAGGAGGAAACCCTATAGGAAGAGGAGCAATCTCAGCCTACCTGGTCCCCTGGGATCTCTCAGACACGGAGCCACCAAACAGGCAGATACACCAGCTGATATGAGGCTCCGGATACATGTACAGCAGAGAACTTCCAGGTCTGGGCTCAGTCAGAGAAGATGCAACTAACCCTCAGGTGATGCCCCAGGGAGTGGGGGATGGGGATACTCTTGAAGATGAGGGGGCAGGTGTGGGATGTGGAAGAGTCAGAGGGTGGACCAGGATGGGGATTAAGTCTGGACTGTAAGAAAAAAGGAACTAGACTAAATAACTTTTGAAGACTTTAGAAGATTCATCATGAAATTAACATGGTATTATATATTTTACTCATGGAGAAGAAATGCCAGAATTTGTTCATCTGAATTTACATACAAATCAATAATTTATCATTTTGACTTTTATGTCCATAACATACAGAAGCTGCAAATTTGAATTTTTGTGAATGTAGTATTTATAACTATTCAATGGCCATTTCTCTCATGCTTGCTTTTAAACTAAACTTTAGTTTTTGGTTTTATCCTAAACTTTTTCAGACAGTTATGCCCTAGTCTGACCATGAAGACTTTCCACCCTCCTGCTGGGCTGGGGTTATAAATATAAACCATGATACAAGCATTATCTTTTCATGAGGAACTCATGGAAGGCTTTTCTTTTTTTTTTAAAAAAACAGGACCCAAAGGTTTTCTTGCTTATAAAATGGTACCCAAGGCAAGGAAATTCAAATTAAAAAGGTGCCTGATGCTATCTGCATGAGATAGATTATTTGACAGGCCCCTAGGGACTCTAAGAGGAAAGTTGATAGAATTTCAAAGCAAACAAACTACATCTCTGATTGTTGAACTAATACACTGGAAATTATTTCTAGGGTTCTCCATCAGTGAGATACAAAATGCTCTCATTGTTGAGATGACTTTTAGTCATGCAATGGAGCCTGAAGCATCTGTTTTGACATAGGGTGTAGAACCACATAAAAAAAGAGAGGCTTGACTTAAAATAGACCACAGAGACAAGTTTCTCCATTCCCTTTCCTTTATGGGGTTATAAATAGTGTGTTTATCAGCTGACAATCTGATGGGGAAGAAGAAGTCAGAAAAATGTATAAATTCAAGGACTGTCACTACTAAAGCATGAACTTCTAGAGTCATTTGCAGTAGAGACAAATATCTGTTACCAGTTCATTGGGCCCAGAAGGCATCTCGTTCCCAAAAAGCTTTGCAGTATAGGCCAAATTATTTTCTGTCTACTTGTGTTGGGAGTGTAAGTAATGATTCTAAGAGAATTCTATTCTAGGTGACAAAAATAAAACCAATCTGCTTCTAAAGTTAAATTCTTCAGAACCATTGCTTTTTTTTTATTTTTAAATTTAGGTATATGAAACTAAGTGTTGCATTTATTTTTTCTAAATCAAATTAAAATATAAGTATAAGAAGATAAGGAATTCTTAGCATTTGAAAATTTGGATTCACAGAGTGAAATTTTATGGTAGTTATTGTTCAGTTGGAATACAGTTTTCTGCAGATACAAGAATGCCAATTATCAGTGGATTCCAAGTTATTTTATAAGTATTGGAACAAAGAAATACTTATCTATGAGTTTATATTTGTATAATGTAATAAGAAAATTTTCCTAATTCTTGCTAAACTTACCTTCTGAGTAAGAAATGGTGCTCAGTTCTTGTTTTACATTTACCTTCAAAGTTTCTTCCTTCTATTTCCTTTGATCTCATTCACTTTTTAATTTGATGTCATAAATTTACTGCACTTTGTCTTTTTTGAATTATTATTATTTTTTTATTGTTTTTTTATTCGATATATTTTTTTATTTACATTTCAAATGATTTCTCCTTTTCTGGCCCCCCACTCCCCGAAAGTCACATAAGCCCCTTCTCTCCTCCTGTTCTCCCACCAACCTTTTTCCAATTCCCTGTTCTGGTTTTGCCTTATACTGCTACACTGAGTCTTTCCAGAAGCAGGGGCCACTCCTCTGTTCTTGTACCTCATTTGATGTGTGGATTATGTTTTGGGTAATCCAGTTTTCCAGGCTAATATCCACTTATTAGTGAGTGCATACCATGATTGATCTTTTGAGACTGGGTTACCTCACTTAGTATGATGTTCTCCAGCTCCATCCATTTGCCTAAGAATTTCATGAATTCATTGTTTCTAATGGCTGAATAGTACTCCATTGTGTATATATACCACATTTTTTTGCATCCATTCATCTGTTGAGGGATACCTGGGTTATTTCCAGCTTCTGGCTATTATAAATAGGGCTGCTATGAACATAGTAGAGCATATATCCTTATTACATGCAGGGGAATCCTCTGGGTATATGCCCAGGAGTGGTATAGCAGGATCTTTCGGAAGTGACGCTGCACTTTTTCTTAATCTGTTTGTTGTACAAGTCCCATTCTGAAGATGTGTACCCAAAAATGTGTTGTGGCATTTCAGAATGAAGGTATTCTTAAAACCCGGTCTTATATATCAAAGTGCATATGATCATCAATCTTATGTTTTCAAAGATCTTTGAATGTAAATGAAGTGAAAAAATTTGATTTTATAAATGTTATGCTATATAAGTATACAGATAAAAAAAATAAGTTAGTTATTTTGCAGTTACTTACTAGGAGGAAACAGAAAGAGTTGGGTCCATCTGAAAGGCAGGCAGTCCCTGATCATTGGATCCATAGGGAAAACAGGAAGCATGAATTATGTTGTGGTCTGGGCAACGTTTAGCTCTGGGAACTGCACTGCAGATCTAGGGAGAAGTCTTTTATCTTGGTACCTTTGTTCTAGGGTTCACATTCTGTTTTTGTCCTGTGTCTATAAGTGATTATGTTTGTCTAAGAATTAGGGGATCTTTTTTCTAGCAGGATGCCCACAAGTGCTTGCTGACCCCTAGAGCAAAATATAGCTGTCACCTGGGAGGTTCTGCTAGTGCATGACAAATAGCGAGGAGGACATTCTCAGGCCGCCATTGAGCTGAGCACAGGGTCCCCAGTGGGGGACGTAGAGAAAGGACCCAAGGAGTGGAAGGGATTTGCAGTGCCATAGGAGGAACAACAATATGAGCCACCCAGTACTTCCAGACCTCCCAGGGACAAAACCATCAAACAGAGAGTACACATGGAGTTACTGATGGCTCCAGATACATAGGCAGCAGAGGATGACCTTGTTAGATGCCAAAGGAAGAAGGGGTCCTTGGTCCTGGAAAGACTTGATGCAGCAGTGTAGAGGAATACCAGGAAAGGGAAGCAGGGGAGTGTTGATTGGGGAACAGGGGGAGAGGAGATGGCTTATGGGATTTTTCAGGTGGGAGGAAACCAGGAAAGGGGACATCATTTGAAATATAAATAAAGAATATATCGAATAAAAAGAAGAAAGGAACACTTATTCACATGGTGTACCTTATGCATTCAGCTGTCCAGACTCACACTCTGAATTTTGGAACAAAAGCAAACGATGAAGGAATGGGCATAGGGACAGTTGCTGGAACTCCAATCTCTGCGAGAAAACTTACAAATAAGGACCTGCCAGTCAGAATGGCTAAGATCAAAAATTCAGGAGACAGCAGGTGCTGGCAAGAATGTAAAGAAAGTGGAACACTCCTCCACTGCTGGTGGGATTGCAAGCTAGTACAATCACTCTTGAAATCAGTCTGGCGGTTCCTCAGAAAACTAGTTATGATACTACTGGAGGACCTCATTATACCACTCTTGGGCATATACCCAGAGGATTCCTCAGCATGTAATAAGGACACATGGCCCACTATGTTCATAGCAGCCTTATTTATAATAGCCAGAAGCTAGAAAGAACCCAGATGTCCCTCAAGGGAGGAATGGATACAGAAAATGTGGTCTATATGCACAATGGAATACTACTCAGCTATTAACAATGAATTCATTAAATTCTTAGGCAAATGGGTAGAACTGGAGAATGTCATGCTGAGTGAGGTGACCCAATTACAAAAGAACACACATGGTATGCACTCACTGATAAGCGGATATTAGCCCAGAAGTTCGGAATACTCAAGAAACAATTCACAAATCAAAGGATTCCCAAGAAGAAGGAACGAGAGGCCCCTGATCCTGGAAAGGCTCAATGCAGCAGTGTAGGGGAATACCAGGACAGGGAAGTAGGAAGGAGTTGATTGGGGAACAGGGGGAGGGAAGAGGGCTTATGGGACTTTCAGGGAGGGGGGATCCAGGAAAGGGGAAATCATTTGAAATGTAAATAAAGAATATCTAATTAAAAAAGAAATCAAATTTAATGCAAAAAAGAAAAAAGAAAAAAAGCAAAAAGAAAGAAGGACCTTCAATTTGGATCTCTCGGGAGAGACTGAGTCAGTCACTTCTGTTCCCTGCAAGAGAAAGGGGCTTCAGGGAACAAAAGAAGAATGATTCTTGGGAAGTCCCCTGTTCTAGAAGGGAAACATATACATATGAGAATAGAATCTGATTCTTTTCATTCAGAAAATTGTAAATCAGTTGGACAAATATGGTCAGTTCTTTCTGTGAAAACAAACTTGGCTTCAGCATGTATCCAGAAGGTGAAAAAGAAAAGAATATCAAAGTGAGCTGAGCTTCCTGTGAGCTATTTCTGTTTGAGGTAGCTTGGATTGGTAATAGATCTTCTTCACTCAATTCAGGAAGATGCAGGTACTTAAAAAAAAAAAAGCAGCCTGGTATATAGAGAGGCTTAGGGTACTATTGTCTTACAGACTCTTTCCATCCATACCTTCTATTCTGCTCCAACATTTCTATTCTCTTTCTCTCTCTTTTTTTATATTCTTTGTTTACATTCCAAATGATTTTCCCTTTCCAGGTTCCCCCCTCCCCATAAGTCCCATAAGCCCTCTTCCATCGTCCATTCTCCAATTAACCTCCTCCCACTTCTCTGTCCTGGTACTCCCCTACAATGCTGCATCAAGACTTTCCAGGACCAGGGCCCTCTCCTTTCTTCTTCTTGGGAGTCATTTGATATGTGAATTGTGTCTTGGGTATTCAGAGCTTCTGGGCTAATATCCACTCATCAATGACGCATTCCATGTGTGTTCTTTTGTGATTGGGTTACCTCACTTAGGATGATATTTTCCAGTTCCAACCAATTGCCTACGAATTTCATGAATTTATTGTTTTTAATTGCTGAGTAGTATTCCATTGTGTAAATATACCACATTTTCTGTATCCATTCCTCCACTGAGGGACATCTGGGTTCTTTCCAGCTTCTGGCTATTATAAATAAGGCTGCTATGAACATAGAGGAACATGTGTCCTGATTGCATGCTGGTGAATCAAATTGGGAAAAAATCTTCACCAACCCTACATCCAACAGAGGGATAATATCCAATATATACAAAGAATTCAATAAGTTAGACTCCAGAGAGCCAAATAACCCTATTAAAAATGGGGTACAGAGCTAAACAAAGAATTTTCACCTGAAGAATTTTGAATGGCTGAGAAGCACCTTAAGAAATGTGCAACATCACTAGTCATTAGGGAAATGCAAATCAAAACAACCCTGAGATTTCACCTCACATCAGTCAGAATGGCTAAGATTAAAAACTCAGGAGACAGCAGGTGTTGGGCAGGATGTGGAGAAAGAGGAACACTCCTCCACTGCTGGTGGGATTGCAAACTGGTACTACCACTTGGAAATCAGTCTGGCGGTTCCTCAGAAAACTGGGCATGACACTGCTCCAACTTTTGTAGTGTCTGCTTCTCTGCTTCTATGCCATGTCTGATACCTTGACTAGTCTAGCTTGGCATGGTCTCTCCACTAACTGTGGGTCTCTATTCTGGTTCTCTCTCTGGATTGCTTTATACTGAGGCTAGCTGAGAGTTCAAGATTCTGACTCTGGTCAATAACCAGGTAACTTAAAATATTAGTCATTAGTTATGGTAACTAGAAAGCACCCAAATCTTAAACACGTTTTACTTGCATGCTAATAGGAATAGAATTATTAACGAAAACCCTCTCAACTAGTATCCTGAGTTTTCAGTTGCTTATCATAACTAAAAAGACACATTTATTAAACATGTAATCTTTCTTAGTAACATTAAGCAAAGTTGATATTTGAACAGTATGTTATCATTTAAACATATAAGTTGTTTTTATAAGAAAAGAGAAGAAAGGTTTGCTTAATAGATAATGTACCGAAACTTCTGAACAGTCATCTTTTTGTAAGTCTTTTATCAGGGAAAATATATTGAGAGTAAGACAATTTCTTCTAAAAAGACAATACCAGTGATAATAAAAGTTGTAAATGAAAGTAGTCAAGATTTCAAAATTGTATCTGATAGTAATAGCTGTGCGAGAATTTCTGCAACCTGAAGAAGCACAGGCCTCTTATATTATCCTGTGATTTTTTAATAGTAGGTGCTACAGAGAGCTGCCTCCAATTACTTCAGATTGTTAGTATATCCTTACACTGGATCAATAGTAGAGGCAATCAAGGTGGCATTTAAATTAATTAAACTTTCTTTGAGTTTAAATTAGCCAATGTGTTTTATTCTCTAGACAAACAGGTAATGCTTAAATGAGATTTCAACAGCATTACTTTGAAGACTAATATTTTTATGTAAAAGTTTTTTGCATATTTCTTTTCTAATTCAAGGTTCCTGACACAAGGTCCACTTGAGAGTGATAATAGTACTTGTCACATAAACAAAGATAAAGGAGGGACTCATTGAATTTCTGTCATGGTTTGTGCATAGACTGCTGCTTAGCCTCATGGTGATTTTCTGCTTTCAAAGTGGATTGCTAAAAATAAATCATATCATGCATTTAAATTTTCTGGTAGAGTCTTAGCTATGTAGCCCAGAATGGCCCTGGACTACCAGATCCCTTGCCTTAGCCACCCTAGGGCATGCAATATCAAAGTGTGTCAATGAGCCCACTGTGTTCTGCATTTATATTGAGATTTGTTGCTTCCCACTTTTGTTTCCAAGGTGGAATATTTATGCAGTTCACCTTACCCGAAAAAATGCATTTCAGATACATAGTACCTTAGTTTGTCCTTCTATGAAAAAAAATCCCCTAAAAGGATTAAGTTAGAACATGTAGCTGTATTAATTTATGTTAAGATCATTAGAGCACCATAGTTGCAGTATTGATTTCACAGCCACTCCACAGCACATTTTCAGGCAGGTTGAAACAAACTGGTGAGTGTTGTCATTTGTTTATAAGGAAAGAATTATTTCCTGGTACTCTGGTAACAGCCACTGAAGAATGTGCCTTCAGGGTCTTGAGAGGATGCTGTGCTCAGAAATGTGGTGTTGTCTGCTTTTATTATCTCAGAACTTGTATGGCCCTTTTAGAATGCCAGTGTTACACATGCCAGCAGATGAATCTAGAAAAAATTGGTAAGTCAGTAAGTACATTTAACACATGGAATAATTGATGGTACCTTTTCTTTCTTTCTTTTTTTTGCTTTGGCGTGTGTGTGTGTGTGTGTGTGTGTGTGTGTGTGTGTGTGTGGGTACCAATGCATAGGTGCATGTACGGGTGTATGTGTTTGTATTTATGTGTTTCGGTACATATGCATATGTGATTGTACATGTGTGTATTTAGGTATGTATGTATAGATGCATGTTCATGTATGTGTATGCTCATTTGTGTATTTGGGTACATATGACTAGGTACAAGTGCATGGGTACATATACAGAAACTATCACAAATTGTGATATGTGAAGAATCAAGAAATCTGAATGTGAGGCGGGTGAGGCTCTGCATTGAAACATAGGATGACAGAGAGCGTGGGAAGAACTGGGAATTTCTTTGCATTAATTTTATCTACATCAAGAAGGTTCTCTTTTGAGGGCTGAGAGATACACTGATCTATGGGTACAACACTACATCATTAGGACTTATCTTAGTGCTATGCTGAATTAGCCAAAAAATAATAGTAGGTTTCCCCCTAGGGAGTGTGACCAATGTAGCTACAATTCTTGGCTTTGTTAACAGTGCTGAGAATGCATTCTGTCTTGTGGACCTGCCCCCATAATATTTATGCCAGAGTAGACATATCCTGTTCATTATTGTAGCACATATGGTTTGTGCCTGAGTGAGATTGGTGGTTACTTTTATGTTCCAGTAGTGTGCCTGTCACTTCAATCACCATGAAAGCCAACCAGTAAATATAGGGCTTCCAGGGTAGTATCCATGATACTTGATTTCTCCATGTTTATGATTTATTTATGTGGAGAGTTCAGCAATACAGTCTTCCTGTAAAGTTCTGAAAGGTAACCAAGAGCAATGGCAGTAACTTTCTTATAAGGCTTGTGCTTTCATGGGATCCCAATTACCAACAACTCAAGAGAGGTAACCTATTGAGTATTTTATTTGGTAGCTTGTATTGTCTAGTTTTGATATTGTCTTCCCATTATAGAGTGGCTCCACTTAAATTCATTTTATATGTGCATGTACACACACACACACACACACACACATACACACACACACATACACACACACACACTTATACTAGGCAGTTTCTACTATATGGATTTCTACCATATGGCTTTTCAAAAATATGGTAAGTGATGGGTTTTTTCCCATATCCCCACCTCTATTTGTCCTTCCCAATCCCATACCCTTTAATGTTTCCTATTTTATTGTCTTAGTCAAGGTTTGTATGGCTGTGTTGAAACATAATGACCAAAAGCAACCTGGGGAAGAATGGTTTATTCAGTTTAAAGTTCCAGTCTTTCACTGAGTGAAGTCAGAGAAGGAACTCAAATAGGGCTTTGAACTGGAGGCAGGAGCTGTTGCAGAAGCCGTGGAGGAGCACAGTTTATTTGCTTGCTTTGTCATGGTTTGCTTAGTCTGCAGAATCAGCACCATAGGAGTTTTACCATAAGGACAATAGTTTATGACATCCCACATCAATTACCAGTCAAGAAAATATGCCACAGGATTGCCCACACTCAAATCTGGTGAGTACGTTCTCTCAGTTGAGGTTCTTTCTTCCAAAATCACTCTATCTTGTGTCAAGTTGACATAAAACTTGGCAACGTGCCTATTTTCCTTCTCTTTTTCTTTATAACACTATAGTCTGTTTCCTCTTTCTTGAAAGATGCCTTCCTCATCCATGATCCCTTATTATTTTCTTAACCTTGTTGGATACCCCAAACAAAGCTTATTAGATAAATCTTAAAAGTTCACATCCACATATGAAATAAAAAATGTAATGTTTGTCTTTTTGGATATTAGTTATCTATTCGGGATGAATGTGTCCAGTTTCATTCATTTGACTATAAATTTTACAATTCCATCTTTCGTAACAGCTGAATAATATTCCACTGCTAATGTACCACATTTTAATATTCATATATTGGGCTATGAATATTTAGGTTGCTTCTATTTCCTAAATATTATGAATAGAGCAGCAGTGAATATAGATAGTCCTTTGGTTATATTATCAAGAGTATTATAAGCTGAATGTTGTGGCAATTCCATCTCTATCTTTTTTTATTCTATCTTTCTTTGTATAACCTCCATATATATGAACCACCATATGTATTTTCACAGTGACTCTACCAGTTCCCACTCCTCCCAATAGTTAATAACTGTGCCTTTCCTCCCAAATCCTCACCAGCATCTGCTAGGGTTTTTTTTTTTTTAAATCTTGGATATTCTGACTGAAATAAGATGAAATCTCAAAGAACTTTTAAATAGGATTTCCCTTATGGTTACGAATGTTGAACAGTTTAAACCAAAACTTTCTTCATCATTCGTGTTTCAGTTTTTGAGAACCGTCCATTTTGTTCCAAGTCCCATTCTTTAATTGTGTAAATTTTTTTCTTGATGTCTATTTTTTGCGTTGCTTGTATAGTCCAGATATTATCTCCATGTCAGTCTATAGTTGGTAAAGCCTTTCCCCATTCTACGATACCTCTTCACTTGAATGAGGGTTCTGGAACTAATCTTGATTAAGTTGTACAAGATTGATATTCAAATGAATTCTCAATCTGAATGTGGCTCACAGGCTGGGTACTTTTAACAGGAGTTCAGAGGCTGTTCTAATGCATGTCTACACCGTGAGCACTTAGTGTTAATCAAGGTAGGTTAATTATGGAAGAGAGCTGAGTCAACCAAAGAGGAGATAAAGAAAATGATGGTAGAGGGCAAATTTCTAAAATAGATATTTTTACCAGGTGGAGGTAAATCACTTCCACTGAGGAAGAAACCATTCTGTGCACAGACTGTCTTCAGGTTCCCATGTGACAATCAGGAACCTAAAAGTGAAATACCACACATCAACTTTAATCTCTGTATCACCACTTCCTTGAAACCTTTCCTTCCTGGTTTGAACTCAAAAATCACAGGTCAGCCACTATTCCTGGGATTACAGTTGTGTCCTACCATATTTATGTTATTCTTAATATATTATAATTGTATGACAAACAAAAATGACAATTCAACCAAAGTTAAAGTGGTAAATTAGTGAGTTTGTTAGGTTTACTCTCAGGAGTAAGAATGAGACATTACCATGAGAAGAATGCAGCTACGTTATTGAAGATATCACTCTCACATGGATGATGATCTAGGTAAGCTGAATCCCTGGAACTCTCTGTACAACCTATAGGCATCTTGACAAGGCAGGGAGAGATTGAGAGAGCGAGAGAGAGGCTTTTCACTCTAGCAGTCTTTATTCTTAGAAAGATCTTGTGGAGGTCCTTTTTGAACCTTGTAAGTTTGAGGAACATTCTGAGACTGGGAAGTTTGGTATTTCCTGAGCCTTGTAAGTTTTGTTAGCTTCCTGAATCCTAATAAGCCTTTCTCCAGGATGGAGTATTTCTATTTGAAGGTAATTTGTTACACAACACTCTATCCCTTTCTCTAGCTCGTACATTGTCTCTTTCCTGTCTCCTGAAATGTTCTCTGAGCTTTGATGGAGTTTATAAATATCTTATTAATTCTGCCGACTTATGGCAAAGTACTGGAAAATTATAATACAACAATGACTTAGGAGCTTGGTTGGATTTGAGTCTCTGCAGTACTACTCTTTCCAGTGCAAAAAAGAAGTTTCTTTCCATGACCCATTGAGGCTGGCAGCAAGAGTGATCTATAAATATAAGCACACAGATATAGGAAGGATTTTGTCAGCCACATCAAAACTGTTAAGGAAACAAAAACAACTGCTTCCTCTATGACTTTTTTTAGCCTCGAGTTTTTACCTTAATAAACTGTTCCAGATATTAGTTCCATTTCATGGAGCAGGGCTGAAATCCAATAATAAAGCAATTGGTTGTACCAAGAACAGTTGTCCTACTATTGTGCTAGTGAGCACATCTTGCCTAGAGTGTTGGTAGTAAGCAGAGTCCATATCCAAGTATGACCATTAGTGATAATTATCTCTCAACAGGCATATATGATACTTTCTAACATTTTTAAATCTATGCAGCACACACACACACACACACACAAACACACACACAAACACACACAAACACACAAACACACACACACAAACACACACACAAACACACACACA
Source organism: Apodemus sylvaticus (assembly GCF_947179515.1). Taxonomy (NCBI): domain Eukaryota; kingdom Metazoa; phylum Chordata; class Mammalia; order Rodentia; family Muridae; genus Apodemus; species Apodemus sylvaticus. The sequence continues at coordinate 58,117,656 of NC_067477.1, forward strand.
GACACACACACAAACACACACACAGACACACACAAACACACATACACAAACACATACACAAACACACACACAAACACACACACAAACGCACACACATACACGCACACACACATACACACACACAACCAGAGAGAGAGAGAGAGAGAGAGAGAGAGAGACAGAGAGAGAGAGACAGAGAGAGAGAGAGAGACAGAGAGACAGAGAGACAGAGAGACAGAGAGACAGAGAGAGACAGAGAGAGAGAGAGACCAATTCAGTCTGGTTTGATTTCTCCATATCCAGCAGCCAGGTGTGTGGTAAATTTAGTAACAGGCACTTACCATGTAATTCCAACAAGCAACCAGCATCAGGCCAGCTTTTGACATTTTGGGAACCCCTGGTGCCATCTTATCGAACAACTCTTAGGGAAGTAGCCCACCTCTTGCCTAGTGTTTTCATTTAACAAATTTACAGGTTCTGGTGTATGTGTCTCCACACACATAAAGTGCCTTTATTTAATCTCATTAACTGTCACCTTTGCTGTTATTTCAAATCTGTGGAACACTCAAATAAACGCCTTTTCTAAAGAAACCTTTGTACTGTGGGTCTCTGAAGACCCACCATTTTTCATTCTAGGTTCTAGTTGGTCTTAGATGTCCAGTGCAATACTAAAAAAGAAAGTTTGCAAGGTCTAGTACAGCATGAAATGACCTTATCACTCCTATTAATTGTTCACTGTAAAGAACATTTTGTGTATATTAGCGTGACGAGGAGGTATCATCCTATCTAGACCTGTAAGAGAACAGATACTATTGCTGAGCTCCCTGGGTTCCCCTTCATGGACTGCTCACACTGCAACTGGTTCTTGTGCAACACCTAGTCCTGATGGTCTCTTCAGGGCTGGCTTGCTACTTGGTTTGCCTTTGGTTCAAGAACTATACTGTGTTATGCTTGTAAGTTCCAACACATTCTGTGACAGCATTGTGCTTCTTGCCTTTCTATCAGCTATGGTTGCTAAAGTGGGTTCAGGCTAGGCAGAGAAGTACACTTTACATCATATATTCTGAGGAGGTAGGCTTAATCTATTCTTCCATGAATTATTGCTCTGGTTCTAAAGCCTTTCTGAAGTTCACAAACACAGCTTTTGGGCTTTTGTTAGTTTTCTCCTTATGGACTCAAACTCAACACCAAACTTACTACTTTTGCCTTCAAGTGAAAGGGACAGATCTCTCCGCGCTGACCTCCTTCCAGTCTCTCTTGACTGATTTTGCACACTCACATCTGAGCTCTATGAGAGACTCAACGTTACTAGGATTTGCTAGAATTCCTCCTACCTCATAGAGATGATCTGCAGGTCTCTGCAAGCCACAAAAATCTACACTTGCTTGAATCTGTTTTTATCGCCCTTCAGGACACAATCCTGTCAGACCCTGTGACTAGGGATTAAATACTACCTCTCTCTGCTGAGTTCCTTCAGTAATCTCTGTCTCTCCTCTATTGTTTTCTAATTCCTGGTGGGGTTTTCTTTTGCTTTTAATGTTTTTCATAATATATTTAGATTATATTCTTTTCCCTCCTCCAACTTCTCCCAGATCCACCTTAATTTCCTATTTACCTATCTTCATGGACCCCTTCTGTCTCTGTCTGTCTGTCTTTCTTTCTCTCAAAAGAAAATAAAAACAAAATAAAAATAAGCAAATGTAAAGAAAAAGCTTAACAAGACAAAAATTACCAAAACAAAACAAAAATATGTAAGTTCTCTCCCCTATTTTGTCTTGGCTAACTATCCTTGCTCGTGGGGCCTTCCCTGGAGTGTGCCCGATATAGGCAATGACACTCAATTGACAAAACTGATTTTCCTTTCCTAGTAGAGGTGATGGATGACTCCAAGGAAACAGTATCATCCAGACACAACATGACTACTGTGATGTGAGATATCATAGAGACTGTGCCAGCACACTCCTGACTTGCATAGGTTCAGACCAGACACAAATCTAGCATGGAGAAGAGTCAGTGGACAAAGGGACCCATTCTAGCAAATCCTTGGTGTTAATAGGCACTCATGCAGGAAAGGTGTATCCATGGATTTCTCTACAAGTTGCCATAAGCTTCCTTAGTGTCTCACACAAGTCATTCTGCCTGGCACTGATTTCACTCGTATTGTCTCATAGGATGCTATGTCTAAAGATCTGGCTAGACATATTGCTTCCCAAGTACTCAGTTTGATTTCATCCACCTGCAGATGCCACAACATAACAAGGCACGGGTTCTTCCAGTTTTTGTTTCAAAATTCTTCCTCAGTCAGCTCAGAAGCAGATTATTACTCAACTGTATTGGCTGTTTGCACCAGACTGTCATGAAACATCTGCCTCTTGAGTTGGGAGTTTGTTTTTTTTTTCTTCTCTTTTGGGCATGTGGAGTATCTTGCATCACTTTCAGCTTGTTGACTTTGTTCTCACTATCCAGTTCTTCCCATGATTTTTCCCCACAAATCTAATTCATATTCTTTTTCCATGGCATCACTTTGATGCTACAAAATGACAAATAACTAACTCCAGCTCTTCTTCCCTTCCCCCACCTGCCTTTCCAATAGGAAGCTAATACAGAAGCTACAACTGCATGCTTTTTCTTTTGTAATTTTTCCTTTCTGTAGGCAGGTTCTTTCATTAAAGATTGGTGAGCCTCAGTTGCATATCTTACCACTCATAGCAAAAGACGTGCAACTGATGCTGCAGCCTACATGTGATCCCATCCCATATGTGCTACATTTATGAACTGCAGAACATTCTTAAATCTATGAGGAAATTGGGTAAGTCTCTATCCATGATGGAGACATGACCAACAATACAAACTTGTCTTAGTCATTGTTCTATTGCTGTGAAGAAACAAAAGGAGCAAAGCAACTCTTGTGGAAAAAAACAATTGGGAGCCTGTTTGCAGTTTCAGAGTTTTAGTGCATTGTCATCAATGCAAGGAACATGGTGGCATTCAGGCAGGCTCTGGAGAAGTATCTAAAAGCAACATCCTTATCTGTAGGCAGACAGACAGAGAGAGAGACAGAGACAGAGAGAGAGAGACAGAGAGAAAGAGAGAGGAAGAGAGAGAGAGAAACCCCAATAACCATACCCAGTGACATAGTTCCTCCAATGAGGTCACACCTACTCCTCCAACAAGACCATGTCCCCTAACCTTCTAATCCTGGCAAATACTACCATTCCCTGGTGACTAAGCATTCAAATATCTGAGTCTATAGAGGCAATTTGTATTCAAACCACCACATACATGAAGGAAAATGACTGTCCTGAGATTTCCCTGAAAAACACTCCATTCATAGATGGTTTGGCCTTCACTGAATATCCTATCACCCATCTTGGGAACATGTAATCACCATCATATCAAGAAGGCACACTATCATTCACCATCTGGGGAAAGGCTACCCTGTTGGCATTGCTTCTGTGGATGCCCTGCCCTCATTAGAGATCAGTCTTACATGAAGGTATCAATATCCATTATTGGACCCATGTAACTCTTCCTCTCCACCTCATCTTTGATTCTGTCTATCCTTGTTCAGGTGCCACTGATATTGTGTGACTTTTCCCTGTGAGCTATGAACAATGGCCACTTATCCTTGATAGAACATCAATGACAATGTTAACTTGGTAAACACACGGTTATTAGCATTAATACAGTCTTATGGTTGAAGAGCTCCTTATAGGAGCAGGATAACAGGCTACTTATATGAACATACAGGACTCAAAAGCAGCTGCATCACCTAAATGATGATCTAAGCATGGGTGGTGACTCAGGAAAGGTACATCCCCGAATCTCTCAGTGCAATTTACAGTTAACTCCACAGGTTGGAGTGGCTTCTTCCCAGAATTCCTTGTTTCTTTCATAAGCTTGAGGATAGCCTGTGTAAGTTTTGTATGTTTCAGGAACATCTTGAGACTGTGGAGTTATTATTTCTCTAGTTTTATGAGTCATGTTAACTTCCCACATCTTATTTATTTATTTATTTATTTATTTATTTATTTATTTATTTATAACTTCCTAAAACGTATGGAGCATTCTTGTAGGACAGGGTGATTTAATCTGGAGGAAATTGCTACGCAACAATAATACATACCAGGTAATAAATAATAGAGATTTTATTGATAAATACATAATTTTGACAGGAAGCTGGCATTTTTTTTTACCTTTGGACGCTCTACCAATAGAATTGTTGTAATGATTACTGCCTTCCAGGGTTACTACTTTATTATGATTAATGATACAATAAATGCAAGGCATGTGTCATAGCAATTACATATGTAATTGTAATAGATTTAAAAATCCAGAGTTTATTCTTAGGCTAATCATATTGAGTCAGCTATATTACTTTCAAGTATTCAATAAGCGTTTATAGATTTGAATCAGTTTTAACTTGACTTTGAGAAAATGTCAGATATTGAGACCTGGATTTTCAAACATGTACTATATAACTCAATTTACTAATAGCTAGTGTGTTGAGAATGCATAGGTATGTTTCTGTTTTGAAAGTAGTTACAATATATTTGGCCCTTGTTCTGCTATGCTATGGTCTACTGGAGACGTCTCATACCCTCCAGTTAATTGGTATGATCATTTTTGATTAGCAAAGAGAAACGAAGGGACAGTCAGTAAGTGGGAGGATTGATCTAAATGTGGAAAACCTGCATTTTTCTCTGTGTAATTAATGTATTTCTCTGTAAAAAGTGACTTTGAAATGACCTATTCCTGGTTGTTCTGAATGATTTATCTTTATAAGCATGATAGTTCATATAAACTCCTTTACTTTTAAGGCTACTTTTAACTTTTTAGAAGGGATTTATAGCTGATTGGAAAAACATAGAAGTACATAAAAAAAAACAAGTGTGGAGATAAATAGAATCAGACTGACAGATTTTCAAGATTTGTGCTGGTATTATATAAATTAAAGTTTCTAAAGATATTTGGAAGAATACTATATTGAAAAAAAACTCTACTCTTAAAGCAACAACATTTTTCAAGACAATTGATTTTTCTGCATATATTTATCTTGTGAAGAGCTAAAATGTCAAAACAAAGTACCCAATCACTTGAAAGCACAAAGGAAAAAAAATCTGTGTTTTCAGTGTTTTCAGATAGCCATAACCAAACTAATTGCTGTCCAGCTCACAGCATAACAGCAGAATATAAAATGTTATTTTTACATTAAGGCCTTAATATTCTGAGATGAAGCCACTGAAATAAGTTCCCAGGAAGTAATTTTAGCAATACTAAAAATAATAGCCTCATATAGTTCCATTCTTGATATAAATCCCTGAGCAGACAAGTTTTTACAAAAAGGGCATCTTACTATCCTTATCTTTAGTGATATTGGATATGTGGTCAGAGCTAGTCATATAAAGGAATTCTAGCAGTCCTATTTTAAAATTATTTCCGAAGGAGTGAGCTTAAGTGTTTGCAATTATGCAGCACAGCCTGATCTGGAACTCACTATGTAATCAATGCTGACCTTGAATTTAAGATTTTCTTATCTCAGCTTCCCAAAGGTTGGAATTATAAATCGTATAACCACAGCTACTCCAAATCAAATATTATTGAAAACTCTTTACACAACAGTGAAGGTAGCAGTGGATTACCTATGTTTATGGATGTGACTTCTTTGTTTATCTGGAAGCACAAGAGAGGACTGAGTTTATATACACTTGTGCCTGAAAGCAAAAACCATGAAATGTTGAAGTCATAAAAGTAACAGAATCTGTTAAGATGAAGCTCAATATGAACTGTATATTCATAATCTCAGTTTCTTATTGTTGCATAAGAAATTATCTCACATTCAGCAGCTTAAAATAGCACTTCTTGTTCAATTTAATGCTCTTGTGGATAAGTCTAGGCTAGCTCAATTTAATGTCTCCCAAGGCTGAACTAGAGGACTGGACAGTGGAGGATTCTGTATGGAGAGAGAGCTGGCAAAAGAAACTGTTGTCTGGGCTCTTGAGTGCTATTTGTGAACTAGCTTTGGTTATTGGCAGAACTTAGCCCCTTGTAGTTTTAGGGCTCAAAGTTCCTATTTCTCTTTTGCTTATCAACTCCAGGAATCCTAAGAGGTTAGAAACGTCTTGTGTTTTCTTTTTCATTACCCATCACTAGGCAGGAATGGCATGTCAAAGCCTTTCCCCTTTGAATTTTTCTAACTGCTGCTTCTGCTGGCACATTGAAGAAAACTCTCCTATTTTTAGAGGACTAAATGGCTAATTAGATTCATTTATGTCATATCCATATTTTATGGTCAAGTGATTGGTAGCCTGAATTTTATAGCAACAACTTTTATCAGTTAATTAAACATAATCAAAGCACAAACGAGGTGTTGGACAGCCTAGGACTTTTTAGTCATTTTAAACTTAAAAAAGAAGATTGTATTATGATTATATTAGTTTTATCTAGTTATTTCATTAGTAAGTGTGCTTTCTTTATCCATACAACACAATTATAACCTGCCTGAAAAAGGTCACAACTTTATACTTTGCCATACTCTCCCACAGCACTTATTAAGATTACATTCCTGCTAAACACTTCATGAATTAAATTACTTTGGGATACAAGAAGAATGAAATGTGACTTTTGTCTTTAAAACTTTTTATGTATGAAGTTTGGGTCGCCTGATTTAAACCTAAGTGAAGTATAGCTCTGCTGTCTATAAGCATTCACAGTGATCCAGCTAAACTGTTCAGTTATTTCAGGAATCCCCTTATGTGCTTGGATAGAAATTGTTATAGGACACTAGGTTTTAAATGCAAATTTCTAAAAGATGGATAAAAATTATATACATTCTGTAGTCTTTTATTGTTGAGGCTCAGAAACACCTGGATTGGGATAAAATAAAATGTTTGATTTTGTTTTATTGGTACCTATATCTTTTATGTTAGTCTAACCTAGTGGTTCTCAACCTATAGGTCATGACTGCTTTAGAGTATCAAATGACCCTTTCATAGGGGTCACATATCAGATATTCTACATATTAGATATTTACATTGTGATCCATAACAGTAGTAAAATTACACTTCTGAAGTAGAAAAAAAAAACCTTAATGGTGGGGCGGGCAGTCAACACAACATGAACTGTATTAAAGGGCCACACCACTAGGAAAAATGAGAACCACTGGACCATATAATTTTCCAATGTGAAGCCTCTTTTTCAGTTGTTCCAGTGATGTAACAACTGTTTAGATGTTTAGAAACTAAAAATTGTACTATCAACAATGGGTTAACTACATTTTAAGGAAATCCAGAAGCATGTGCATGCTGACCTCTAGCTCTTTGAAAGAAGTTTTGAAATATAAGATGGGAAAAGAAGAATTCTCTTTAAGAAATAATGTTCTTTAAGAAGAGAAGGAACATTAATAATCTATCAGCAGAAGGTCAAGAATAGTGAGTAAGTAATTATAATAGCACTTGACACTGCCCCAGGAAGATCAGAAAGAGAAGAAATTCTTGCTACATCATCTTGTGAGTTGACTAAGTGAGATTTCATTTTTCCCCTCTGTGGCTCATCATAATTTCATATGCTCTTTATTTGCAAGTTAGAAAAGCCCTACTGAAAGGAATTTAAATTATCACATAGCTGTGTGTTTGCTGTCTCAAGTAGATTCAAGGCTACTGCTATTTTAATATTCTGTAAACAACTCTACTTGAAGGCAGCATAGAGCATTTTCAACTTTTCAAAAGGCTCTGAAAATACTATTGGTGGCCTTTATTGCTGTGGAGAAAACAAATAGCTGAATGTTTGAAACCTCTTAGCGAATTTGTTCTGGAGTTGGCAGGTTTTGTGGAATTGCTGTCATCTGGCTGTCATCCCTCAAATCATTAACTTCTTTATGATTAGTCTTACTAATTAGCTCTCTTGGAGGAACAAAGGATAGAGTGATGGCTTTTTGTATCTGAAGGTGATGCTGCAGCAGTATCTGCCCTCTGGTTGTCATCACAGAAAAACTTGGCTATGTATAAGGTGAACCAGAGTTACTTCTTCCTTAGTTACCCATTTCTTTTGAATTTTAATTCATTAAATTTACATTATTTTAATTATATAAATTAAATTATTTAAATGCCTATCACAGTTTCGCCTCCCTTGACTCTTCCTAGTCCTGCCCCTCCAGCTCCCCCATCCACTCCTCCTTCCTTATTCTTCAGAAAAGGGGAGGCCTCCAATGAGTAGCAACCAGCCTTAGCATATTAAGTTGCAGTAAGACTAGGCAGTTCTCCTCCTCTAGAGGCTAGACAAGTCAACCCCGAAGGAAGAAAAGGTCCTAAAGACTGGCAACAGAGTCAGAGACATCTTTGCTCCTACTGTTAGGAGTCCCACCAGAAGATCAAGTTACACAAGTGTTACATGGGTACAGATGGCCTAGGTGAGTCCTACTCATGCTCTCTGGTTAGTGCTTCAGTTTGAGTGAGCCCCTATAGGCCCAGGTTATTTGATTCTGTAGATTTTTCTGTGGTGTCCTTGACCCCTCTGGGTCCTGCATTCCTTCCTTCCCCTCTTCCATAGGATTCTCCAGTCTTCACCTAATGTATGGCTGTAGATCTTCTGCAGCTGTTTTCATCAGCTGGTGGTTGAAACCTCTCTGATGACAATTATGCTATGCTCCTTTCTTCAAGCATTGCAGACTCTCATTAACAGTGTCAGGAGTAGGCTTCCTCTAATGGCATGGGTCTCAAGTTGGACCAGTTATTGATTGGCCATTCCCTCAATTTCTGCTCCATCTTTTACCCTGAACATTTTCTAGATAAGACAAATTGTAGGTCAAAGGTTTTTGTGGTTGGATTGGTGTTCCAAGCCCTCCATTGGAAGACTTGTGTGGTTATAGGAGTTGACTGATTCAGGCTCCATATTCCCCCCTTGCTAAGACTCTTAGCTTGGGTCACCCTCATATATTTCTGGGGTGTTTCTATTACCTTAGGTTTTATTTTGACTCAGGGATGTGCTCCCCGCTCCAGTTGTCTCTGCTAGTATTCTCTCCCTAAGTCTTGTACTCACCTGTTCCCTGTTGTTTCCATCCCAATACCAATCTGTCCAGTCCCCTTCACTGTCCACCCACAATGTCTATTCTATTTTCCCCTCTCAGTGAGATTTATGTGTTCTCCCTTGAGTCCTCCCTGTTACTTAGCTTCTTTGGGTCTGTGGGTTGTAGCATTGTTATCCTTTATTGCTTATATTTCCTTATAAGTGACTATATACCATGTTTGTTTTTCTGAGTCTGGGTTACCGCTCTAAGATTATTTTTTCTAGTTCCATGCATTTGCTTGCAAATTTCATGATGTTAACTTTTTATAGATGAGTAATATTTCACTGTGCAAATGAACCAAATTTTCCTTATCCATTTTTCTGTTGAGGAACATGTAGATTGTTTCCATTTTCTGAATATCACTAATAAAGCTGCTAGAACATAAATTAGCACATGTCCTTTTGGTACAGTAGAGCACCTTTTAGCATATTCCAAGGAGTGGTATAGCTGGGTTTTGAGATAGACCTATTCCTAATTTTCTAAAAACCAGCCAATTGATTTTCAAAGGACTGTACATGTTTTTTTCTCAAACCAGCAATGGAGGAGTATTCCTTTTTGTTGAGTTTTTGACCTTAGCCATTCTGATGAGAATAAGATGGAATCTCTGAGTTCTTTTGATTTGCATTTTCCTATTGCCCAAACTGAACCTTTTAAACTTGTTTCTCAGCTACTAGAGATTTTTCAGTTAAGAATACTCTATTTAGCTCTCTACCTCATATTTTAATATGGGTTATTTGATCTGTTGATGTTTAATTTCTTGAGTTCTTATATTTTGGATATCAGTCTTCTGTCTGATGTGGGATTGGTGAAGACCTTTTCTATTCTGTAAGCTACCATTTTGTCCTTTTGATGGTGTCTTGGCTTACGGAAGCTTTTCACTTTCATGAGATCCTATTTATTAATTGTTTTTGGTACCTGAGCTATTGGCGTTGTGTTTAGGAAGTTATTTCCTGTGCCCATGTGTTCAAGGCTATTGTCCACCTCCTATTAGATTTAGTGTATATGATTTTATGTTGAAGTCTTTGATCCACTTGGACTTGAGTTTTGCATGGAGTGATAAATTTTGATCTATTTGCATTCTTCTACATTTAGACATCCTGTTAGACCAGCACTATTTGTTGAAGATGCTTTCATTGTTTACAAATTATACAATTACAATTTGTATAATTTTTGCTATTTGTCAAAATCAAGTATCCATGGATGTGTGAATTTACATCTGGGTCTTCAATTCAATTTTATTTATCAACCTGGCTGTTTTCATGCCAATATATGGTTTTTATTACTATTGCTCTGTAGTACAGCTTGAAATCAGTGATGATACATATAGAAGGTTTTTATTGTACAATTTTATATATCCTGCTTTTTTGTTTTTTATATGGAATTGAGTATTGTTCTTTCCAGATCTGTAAAGATTTGTGTGGGAATTTTGATGGCAATTGCATTGACTATGTAGATTATTTTTGGTAAGATGGTCATTTTCACTATGTTAGTTATACTGATCCATGAACACATGAGATCTTTCTATCTTGTGACATTTCCTCAATTTCTTTCTTCAGGACTTGAAGTTCTTTTTATACAGATCTTTCTTTTTTTGTCATAATTACATTAAAAACTTTGTCTTATTTGTTACTATTTTGAAGGGTATTGTTAACCTAATTTCTTTCTCAGTCTATTTGTTATTTTTACATGGGAGGCCTATTGATTTTTTTGTTGTTAATTTTGTATGAAGCCACTTTACTGAAGGTGTGTCTCAGTTGTAGGAGTTCCCTAGTGGAATTTTGGGGATCACTTATATATACTGTCATATTATCTGGTAATGGCAATATTTTGACTTTTTTCCTTGCTCTCCTTCAATTATCTTATTGCTCTAACAAGAACTTTAAGTACTATATTGAAAAGATATGGAGAGAATGAACAGCTTTATCTTGTTCCATTTATTTAGGTATTGACTATTGGCTTTCTGAAAATTTCCTTTATTATGTTATCATGAAGGAGTATTAGATTTTGTAAAAGGATTTTTCAGCACGTAATGAGATGAACATCTGTTTTATCTTTCTTACAGTTTGTTTATATGATAGAATACATTGGCAGATTTTCATATGTTGAACCATCCCTGCATCTCTGGGATGAAGACTATTTGATCATGTTGAATGATCTCTTTGATGTGCTCTTGGATTCAGATTGCAAATATTTTTTTTAATTTTTTTTATTCGATATAACTTATTTACATTTCAAATGATTTCCCCTTTTCTAGCCCCCCCAATCCCCGAAAGTCCCGTAAGCCCCCTTCTCTTCCCCTGTCCTCCCACCCACCCCTTCCCACTTCCCCATTCTGGTTTTGCCGAATACTGTTTCACTGAGTCTTTCCAGAACCAGGGGCCACTCCTCCTTTCTTCTTGTATCTCATTTGATGTGTGGATTATGTTTTGGGTATTCCAGTTTTCTAGGTTAATAACCACTTATTAGTGAGTGCATACCATGATTCACCTTTTGAGTCTGGGTTATCTCACTTAGTATGATGTTCTCTAGCTCCATCCATTTGCCCAAGAATTTCATGAATTCATTGTTTCTAATGGCTGAATAGTACTCCATTGTGTAGATATACCACATTTTTTGCATCCACTCTTCTGTTGAGGGATACCTGGGTTCTTTCCAGCATCTGGCAATTATAAATAGGGCTGCTATGAACATAGTAGAGCATGTATCCTTATTACATGGTGGGGAATCCTCTGGATATATGCCCAGGAGTGGTATAGCAGGATCTTCTGGAAGTGAGGTGCCCAGTTTTCGGAGGAACCGCCAGACTGATTTCCAGAGTGGTTGTACCAATTTTCAACCCCACCAGCAGTGGAGGAGTGTTCCTCTTTCTCCACACCCTCTCCAACACCTGCTGTATCCTGAATTTTTAATCTTAGCCATTCTGACTGGTGTAAAATGAAATCTTAGGGTTGTTTTGATTTGCATTTCCCTAATGACTAATGAAGTTGAGCATTTTTTAAGATGCTTCTCCGCCATCCGAAGTTCTTCAGGTGAGAATTCTTTGTTTAACTCTGTACCCCAATTTTTTTTTATTCGATATAATTTATTTACATTTCAAATGATTTTCCCTTTTCTAGCCCCCCACTCCCCGAAAGTCCCTTAAGTCCCCTTCTCTTTCCCTGTCCTCCCACCCACCCCTTCCCACTTCCCTGTTCTGGTTTTGCCGAATACTGTTTCACTGAGTCTCTCCAGAACCAGGGGCCAGTCCTCCTTTCTCCTTGTACCTCATTTGATGTGTGAATTATGTTTTGGGTATTCCAGTTTTCTAGGTTAATAACCACTTATTAGTGAGTGCATACCATGATTCACCTTTTGAGTCTGGGTAACCTCACTTAGTATGATGTTCTCTAGCTCCATTCATTTGCCTAAGAATTTCATGAATTCATTGTTTCTAATGGCTGAATAGTACTCCATTGTGTAGATATACCACATTTTTTGTCTCCACTCTTCTGTTGAGGGATACCTGGGTTCTTTCCAGCATCTGGCAATTATAAATAGGGCTGCTATGAACATAGTAGAGCATGTATCCTTATTACATAGTGGGGAATCCTCTGGGTACATGCCCAGGAGTGGTATAGCAGGATCTTCTGGAAGTGAGGTGCCCAGTTTTCGGAGGAACCGCCAGACTGATTTCCAGAGTGGTTGTACCAATTTGCAGCCCCACCAGCAGTGGAGGAGTGTTCCTCTTTCTCCACACCCTCTCCAACACCTGCTGTCTCCTGAATTTTTAATCTTAGCCATTCTGACTGGTGTAAGATGAAATCTCAGGGTTGTTTTGATTTGCATTTCCCTAATGACTAATGAAGTTGGGCATTTTTTAAGATGCTTCTCCGCCATCCGAAGTTCTTCAGGTGTGAATTCTTTGTTTAACTCTGTACCCAATTTTTTAATAGGGTTGTTCGGTTTTCTGGAGTCTAACTTCTTGAGTTCTTTATATATATTGGATATTAGCCCTCTATCTGATGTAGGATTGGTGAAGATCTTTTCCCAATTTGTTGGTTGCCGATTTGTCCTCTTGATGGTGTCCTTTGCCTTACAGAAACTTTGTAATTTTATGAGGTCCCATTTGTCAATTCTTGCTCTTAGAGCATACGCTATTGGTGTTCTGTTCAGAAACTTTCTCCCTGTACCGATGTCCTCAAGGGTCTTCCCCAGTTTCTTTTCTATTAGCTTCAGAGAGTCTGGCTTTATGTGGAGGTCCTTGATCCATTTGGATTTGAGCTTAGTACAAGGAGACAAGATTGGATCAATTCGCATTCTTCTGCATGCTGCCCTCCAGTTGAACCAGCACCATTTGTTGAAAAGGCTATCTTTTTTCCATTGGATGTTTTCAGCCTCTTTGTTGAGGATCAAGTGGCCATAGGTGTGTGGGTTCATTTCTGGATCTTCAATCCTGTTCCATTGATCCTCCTGCCTGTCACTGTACCAATACCATGCAGTTTTTAACACTATTGCTCTGTAGTATTGCTTGAGGTCGCGGATACTGATTCCCCCAGATTTTCTTTTGTTGCTGAGAATAGTTTTAGCTATCCTGGGTTTTTTGTTGTTCCTGATGAATTTGATAATTGCTCTTTCTAACTCTGTGAAGAATTGAGTTGGGATTTTGATGGGTATTGCATTGAATTTGTATATTGCTTTTGGCAAAATGGCCATTTTAACTATATTGATTCTACCGATCCATGAGCATGGGAGGTTTTCCCATTTTTTGAGGTCTTCTTCCATTTCCTTCTTCAGAGTCTTGAAGTTCTTGTCATACAGATCTTTCACATGTTTGGTAAGAGTCACCCCAAGATACTTTATACTGTTTGTGGCTATTGTGAAGGGGGTCATTTCCCTAATTTCTTTCTCAGCCTGCTTATCCTTTGAGTATAGGAAGGCCACTGATTTGCTTGAGTTGATTTTATAACCTGCCATTTTGCTGAAGTTGTTTATCAGCTGTAGGAGCTCTCTAGTGGAGTTTTTTGGGTCACTTAGGTAGACTATCATGTCGTCTGCAAATAATGATAGTTTGACTTCTTCCTTACCAATTTGTTTCCCTTTGACCTCCTTATGTTGTCGAACTGCCCGAGCTAGTACCTCAAGTACAATATTGAAAAGATAAGGAGAAAGGGGGCAGCCCTGTCTGGTCCCTGATTTCAGTGGGATTGCTTCAAGTTTCTCTCCATTTAGTTTGATGCTGGCTACCGGTTTGCTGTATATTGCTTTTACTATGTTTAGCTATGGGCCTTGAATTCCTGTTCTCTCCAAGACTTTAAGCATGAAAGTATGCTGAATTTTGTCAAATGCTTTTTCAGCATCCAATGAAATGACAATGTGGTTTTGTTCTTTGAGTTTGTTTATGTAGTGGATTGTATTGATGGATTTCCGTATATTGAACAAACCCTGCATTCCCGGGATAAAGCCTACTTGATCATGGTGGATGATCGTTTTGATGTGTTCTTGGATTCGGTTGGCAAGAATTTTTTTTTTTTTTTTTTTTTTTTTTTTTAGGACAAGATTTTTTTTTTTTTTTATTATTATTCGATATAATTTATTTACATTTCAAATGATTTCCCCTTTTCTAGCCCCCCCACTCCCCGAAAGTCCCGCAAGCCCCCTTCTCTTCCCCTGTCCTCCCACCCACCCCTTCCCACTTCCCCGTTCTGGTTTTGCTGAATACTGTTTCACTGAGTCTTTCCAGAACCAGGGGCCACTCCTCCTTTCTTCTTGAACCTCATTTGATGTGTGGATTATGTTTTGGGTATTCCAGTTTTCTAGGTTAATATCCACTTATTAGTGAGTGCATACCATGATTCACCTTTTGAGTCTGGGTTACCTCACTTAGTATGATATTCTCTAGCTCCATCCATTTGCCTAAGAATTTCATGAATTCATTGTTTCTAATGGCTGAATAGTACTCCATTGTGTAGATATACCACATTTTTTGCATCCACTCTTCTGTTGAGGGATACCTGGGTTCTTTCCAGCATCTGGCAATTACAAATAGGGCTGCTATGAACATAGTAGAACATGTATCCTTATTACATGGTGGGGAGTCTTCTGGGTATATGCCCAGGAGTGGTATAGCAGGATCTTCTGGAAGTAAGGTGCCCAGTTTTCGGAGGAACCGCCAGACTGATTTCCAGAGTGGTTGTACCAATTTGCAACCCCACCAGCAGTGGAGGAGTGTTCCTCTTTCTCCACACCCTCTCCAACACCTGCTGTCTCCTGAATTTTTAATCTTAGCCATTCTGACTGGTGTAAGATGAAATCTTAGGGTTGTTTTGATTTGCATTTCCCTAATGACTAATGAAGTTGAGCATTTTTTAAGATGCTTCTCCGCCATCCGAAGTTCTTCAGGTGAGAATTCTTTGTTTAACTCTGTACCCCATTTTTTAATAGGGTTGTTTGGTTTTCTGGAGTCTAACTTCTTGAGTTCTTTATATATATTGGATATTAGCCCTCTATCTGATGTAGGATTGGTGAAGATCTTTTCCCAATTTGTTGGTTGCCGATTTGTCCTCTTGATGGTGTCCTTTGCCTTACAGAAACTTTGTAATTTTATGAGGTCCCATTTGTCAATTCTTGCTCTTAGAGCATACGCTATTGGTGTTCTGTTCAGAAACTTTCTCCCTGTACCGATGTCCTCAAGGGTCTTCCCCAGTTTTTTTTCTATTAGCTTCAGAGTGTCTGGCTTTATGTGGAGGTCCTTGATCCATTTGGATTTGAGCTTAGTACAAGGAGACAAGGATGGATCAATTCGCATTCTTCTGCATGCTGACCTCCAGTTGAACCAGCACCATTTGTTGAAAAGGCTATCTTTTTTCCATTGGATGTTTTCAGCCTCTTTGTCGAGGATCAAGTGGCCATAGGTGTGTGGGTTCATTTCTGGATCTTCAATCCTGTTCCATTGATCCTCCTGTCTGTCACTGTACCAATACCATGCAGTTTTTAACACTATTGCTCTGTAGTATTGCTTGAGGTCAGGGATACTGATTCCCCCAGATTTCCTTTTGTTGCTGAGAATAGTTTTAGCTATCCTGGGTTTTTTGTTGTTCCAGATGAATTTGATAATTGCTCTTTCTAGCTCTGTGAAGAATTGAGTTGGGATTTTGATGGGTATTGCATTGAATCTGTATAGTGCTTTAGGCAAAATGGCCATTTTAACTATATTGATTCTGCCGATCCATGAGCATGGGAGGTTTTCCCATTTTTTGAGGTCTTCTTCCATTTCCTTCTTCAGAGTCTTGAAGTTCTTGTCATACAGATCTTTCACATGTTTGGTAAGAGTCACCCCAAGATACTTTATACTGTTTGTGGCTATTGTGAAGGGGGTCATTTCCCTAATTTCTTTCTCAGCCTGCTTATCCTTTGAGTATAGGAAGGCCACTGATTTGCTTGAGTTGACTTTATAACCTGCCACTTTGCTGAAGTTGTTTATCAGCTGTAGGAGCTCTCTAGTGGAGTTCTTTGGGTCACTTAGGTAGACGATCATGTCGTCTGCAAATAATGATAGTTTGACTTCTTCCTTTCCAATTTGTATCCCTTTGACCTCCTTATGTTGTCGAATTGCCCGAGCTAGTACCTCAAGTACAATATTGAAAAGATAAGGAGAAAGGGGGCAGCCTTGTCTGGTCCCTGATTTCAGTGGGATTGCTTCAAGTTTCTCTCCATTTAGTTTGATGCTGGCTACCGGTTTGCTGTATATTGCTTTTACTATGTTTAGGTATGGGCCTTGAATTCCTGTTCTCTCCAAGACTTTAAGCATGAAGGGATGCTGAATTTTGTCAAATGCTTTTTCAGCATCCAATGAAATGACCATGTGGTTTTGTTCTTTGAGTTTGTTTATGTAGTGGATTGTATTGATGGATTTCCGTATATTGAACCAACCCTGCATTCCTGGGATAAAGCCTACTTGATCATGGTGGATGATCGTTTTGATGTGTTCTTGGATTCGGTTGGCAAGAATTTTATTGAGTATTTTTGCATCGATGTTCATAAGGGAAATTGGTCTGAAGTTCTCTTTCTTTGTTGGATCTTTGTGTGGCTTTGGTATCAGCTTAATTGTGGCTTCGTAGAAGGAATTGGGTAGTGTTCCTTCTGTTTCTATTTTGTGGAAAAGTTTGAAGAGTATTGGTATTAACTCTTCTTTGAAGGTCTGGTAGAATTCTGCACTGAAACCATCTGGTCCTGTGCTTTTTTTGGTTGGAAGACTTTCTATGACTCCTTCTATTTCTTTAGGCATTATGGGACTGTTTAGATGGTCTAGTTGGTCCTGATTTAATTTTGGTATTTGGTATCTGTCAAGGAAATTGTCCATTTCCTCCAGATTCTCCAGTTGTGTTGAGTATAGGCTCTTGTAGTAGGATCTGATGATTTTTTGGATTTCCTCAGTTTCCGTTGTTATATCTCCCTTTTCATTTCTAAGTTTGTTAATTTGGATACTTTCTCTGTGCCCTTTGGTCAGTCTGGCTAAGGGTTTATCTATCTTGTTGATTTTCTCAAAGAACCAGCTCCTGGTTTTGTTGATTTTTTGTATGGTTCTCTTTGTTTCTACTTGATTGATTTCGGCCATGAGTTTGATGATTTCCTGCCTTCTACTCCTCCTGGGTGAAATAGCTTCATTTTGTTCTAGGGCTTTCAGGTGTGTCATTAAGCTGGTAATGTATGCTCTCTCCGTTTTCTTTTTGGAGGCACTCAGGGCTATGAGTTTTTCTCTTAGCACTGCTTTCATTGTGTCCCATAGATTTTGGTATGTTGTGTTTTCATTTTTATTGTGTTCTAAAAAGTCTTTAATTTCTTTCTTTATTTCTTCCTTGACCAAGGTATCATTGAGTAGAGTATTGTTCAATTTCCATGTGTATGTGGGTTTTCTCTTGTTTCTGTTGCTATTGAAGACCACTTTTACTCCATAGTGATCAGATAGGAGGCATGGGATTAGTTAGATCTTCTTATATTTGTTGAGGTCTGTCTTGTGACCAATTATATGGTCGATTTTGGAGAAGGTACCATGAGGTGCTGAGAAAAAGGTATATTCTTTTGTTTTAGGATAGAATGTTCTATATCTATATCTGTTAAATCTAATTGGTCCAAAGCTTCAATTAGTTTCATTGTGTCCTTGTTTAGTTTCTGTTTTCCTGATCGGTCCATTGAGGAAAGTGCAGTGTTGAAGTCACCCACAATTATTGTGTTAGGTGCAATGTGTGCTTTAAGTTTTAATAAAGTTTCTTTTATGAAAGAGGGCGCCCTTGCATTTGGAGCATAGATGTTCAGGATTGAGAGTTCTTCTTGTTGTATTTTTCCTTTGACCAGCAAGAAGTGTCCGTCAGAGTCTCTTTTGATGACTTTGGGTTGAAAGTCAATTTTATCTGATATTAAAATGGCTACTCCAGCTTGTTTCCTGAGACCACTTGCTTGTAAAATTGTCTTCCAGCCTTTTACTCTAAGGTAGTGTTTGTCTTTGACCCTGAGGTGTGTTTCCTGTAAGCAGCAAAATGTAGTGTCCTGTTTACGTATCTAGTCAGTTAGTCTATGTCTTTTTATTGGAGCATTAAGTCCATTGATGTTAAGAGATATTAAGGAATAGTGATTGTTACTTCCTATCATTTTTGACGTTATTTTTTAAATTTGATTTCTTAACTTCTTTTGGGTTTGATGAAAGGTTACTATCTTGCTTTTTCCAGGGTGAAGTTTCCCTCATTGTATTGGTGTTGTCCTCCTATTATCCTTTTTAGGGCTGGGTTTGTGGATAGATATTGGGTAAACTTGGTTTTGTCATGAAATATCTTAGTTTCTCCATCTATGGTGATTGAGAGTTTTGCTGGATATAGTAGTTTTGGTTGGCATTTGTGTTCTCTTAGAGTCTGCATGAGATCTGCCTAGGACCTTCTAGCCTTCATAGTCTCAGGTGAAAAGTCTGCTGTGATTCTGATGGGTCTTCCTTTATATGTTACTTGGCCTTTTTCTCTTACTGCCTTTAATATTCTTTCTTTGTTTAGAACATTTGGTGTTTTGATTATTATGTGACGGGAAGTATTTCTGTTCTGGTCCAGTCTGTTTGGAGTTCTGTAGGCTTCTTGTATATTCATGGGCATCTCTCTCTTTAGGTTAGGGAAGTTTTCTTCCATAATTTTATTGACGATATTTGCTTGCCCTTTAAGTTGTAAATCTTCACTCTCATCTATGCCTATAATCCTTAGGTTTGGTCTTCTCATTGTGTCCTGGATTTCCTGGATATTTTGGGTTACAAGCTTTTTGCATTTTGCATTTTCTTTAACTGTTGAGTCCATGGTTTCTATGGAATCTTCAGCATCTGAGATTCTTTCTTCTATCTCTTGTATTCTGTTGTTGATATTTGCATCTCTGTCCCCTGATTTCTTCCCAAGGCTTTCTATCTCTAAAGTTGTCTCCGTTTGAGTTTTCTTAGTTGTTTCTACTTCTGATTTTAGATTCTGGATGGTTTTGCTTAGCTCCTTCACTTGCTTGTTTGTGCTTTCCTGTAATTCTTTAAGAGATTTTTGTGTTTCCTCTTTCATGACCTCAGCCTGTTGACCAAAGTTCTCCTGTATTTCTTTAAGTGATTTTTGTGTTTCCTCCTTGTTGGCTTTTGTATTCTCTTGGATTTCTTTCAATGATTTTTGTGTTTTCCTTGCAAGGGCTTCTAACTTTTGATCCATTTTCTCCTGAATTTCTTTAAGTATGTCCTTCATGTGTTCCTGTACCAGCATCATGACCAGTGATTTTAAATCCAAATCTTGTTTTACTGGTGTGATGGGGTATCCAGGACATGCTGGTAGAGAAGAATTGGGTTCAGATGTTGCCATATTGCCTTGATTTCTGTTAGTGACGTTCCTGCATTTGCCTTTTGCCATCTAGTTCTCACTTTTGTTACTTGGTCTTGTCAGTGCTGGAGTCACCAGTGCAAGCTGCCCCTTCCCCGTTGGCCTCTGGTGCACAGCTTACACCCTGCACTGCCTGTACACAGGGTGCTGCTGCCCAGGCTGTTCAGATCCCGAAGCAGGCACCCGAAGGCTCCTGCTGGGTCCCGCAGGATTTACCAGAGCACACCGACTTCTCCCAGCTGGCCGCCCGGAAGCCCCCCCTCTAGCCTCTTGCAGGACCTGGAGATGTGGTGCGGCCGCCCAGGCTGATCTGAAGCAGAGAGAGTTGAGCTGAGGGCTTCTGCCTGAGGCCTTGCCCCAGATTGTGTTTGTGGACCAGATGGAGCCCGTGTGCACCCCCAGGGAGCGCTGGCGGTGTATGCTGCTGTGACCTCCCCTGTGTTCCGCTCACTCCGCTGGGCAGCCGATTGCCCAACCGAGCTGGCGCACACAAGGTTAGCCTGGCTGCCCAGGCCCTGAGTCCAGGCAAAAGCCTGGGAGGCCAAGGTCTGAGCAAAGTTCCCCTAGGGCTATGACTGTTAAGATTGCATATATTTTATTGAGTAATTTTGCATCAATGTTTATTAGGGAAGTTGGTCTGTAATTCTCTTTCTTTATTGAGTTTTTGTGTGTTTTCAGTATTTGGGAGATTGTGGGTGGCCCCATAAAATAAATTTGGCAATGTTTCTATTACATGAAATAATTCGAGGACTCTTTTAACTCTCTGAAAAGCTGGTAGAATAATTTTACACTAAAACTATATGGTCCTGTACTTTTTAAAATTTTTTAAATTTTCTATATTCTTCGTTTACATTCCAAATGATTTTCGCTTTCCCGGTTTCCCCCTCCCCAAAAGTCCCATAAGCCCTCTTCCCTCCGCCCAGTCTCCAATCAACCCCCTCCTATTTCTATGTCTTGGTAATCCCCTATAATGCTGCATCAAGACTTACCAGGACTAGGACCCTCTCTTTCCTTCTTCTTGGGAATGATTTGATATGTGAATTGTGTCTCAGGTATTCAGAGCTTCTGGGCTAATATCCACTTATCAGTGACTGCATTCCATGTGTGTTCTTTTGTAATTGGGTTACCTCACTTAGGATGATATTTTCCAGATCCAACCATTTGCCTAAGAATTTCATGAATTCATTGTTTTTAATTGCTGAGTAGTATTCCATTGTGTAAATATACCACATTTTCTGTATCCATTCCTCCACTGAGGGACATCTGGGTTCTTTCTAGCTTCTGGCTATTATAAATAAAGCTTCTATGAACATAGTGGAGCATGTGTCCTTATTGCATGCCAGGGAATCCTCTGGGTATATGCCCATGAGTGGTATAGCAGGGTCCTCCGGAAGTGTAATGCCCAGTTTTCTGAGGAACTGCCAGATTGATTTCCAGAGTGGTTGTACCAGCTTGCATTCCCACCAGCAGTGGAAGAGTGTTCCTCTTTCTCCATATCCTTTTTCTTAAAAAATAGATTTAGACTGTTTATCTGATTTTGATATAGCTTTGGTAAGAGGTATCTACCAAGAAAACTGTCCATTTCTTTTAGATTTTCTAGTTTTTTGGAGTATATGTTTTTTGAAGTGAGAGCTAATTATTCTTTGGATTTCCTTGGTGTCTGTTGTTGTGTCCCTTTTTATTCTGATTTTGCTACTTTGGATATTCTCTCTCTGCTTTTTAGTTAGTTGGATTAAGGGTTTGTCCAACTTGTTGCTTTTCTCAAAGAACTAATGAAGTTTCATTAATTCTTTGTATTGTTCTGTCTTTATTTTATTGATTTCAGTACTGAGTTCTATCATTTCTTGCCATCTACTCCTTTTGGGTGTGTTTACTTCTTTTTGTTCTAGAGTTTTCATGTGTGCCTTTAAGTTGTTTTATGACATCTCAATAATTTCTTTATGAAGGTCCTTAGTGATATGGACTTTCTTCTTAGCACTGCTTTCACTGTGTTGTTGTGTTTCATAAGTTTGAATATGTTGTGCCCTCATTTCCATTGACTTCTTGAAAGTCACTCATTTGTTTCTCTATTTCTTTCTTGACCCAGTGATCAATAAAGAGAGTGATGTTAAGTTTTCATGAGTTTGTAGGCTTTCTGTTTTCATTGAAGCCCATCTTTTCTCCACATTGGTCTGACATGTGGAAACTTGTTTTGTAATAGAGCATATGGTCCATTTTAGAAAAGGTTCCATGAGGTGCTGAAAAGAAGGTATTTTTTTTTTATAATTTTACTTTAGATCATGATTGCTGCCCCTTCCCAGTCACCCCCTCCCACAATCCTTCCCCTTCTTCTCTGAGAGGTTGGAGGCCTTCCTGGGTATCCATACTGGCACATCAAGTTTCTGCAGGGCTAGGTACATCTTCTCCCATTGAGGCCAGTTAAAGTAGTCCAGTGAGAAGAACATAGCCCCCACATAAGCAGCATCTTTTGTGATCCAGTTGTTTGGGATCCATATGAAAATTGAGCTGCATATTTGGTATATATGTGAGGTGGTGTCTAAGTCTAGGCCATGTATGCTCTTTGGTTGGTGATTCAGTATCTGAAAGCCCCAAGGGTACAGGTTAGTTTACTCTATTGGTCTTCCTGTGCAGTTTCTATCCCCTTTGGGGCCCTCATCATTTCTCCAGCTCTTCTATAACAGTCCTCAAGCTCCATTTACTGTTTGTCTGTGGATGTCTATATCTAAGTCAGCTGCTGGGTGGAGCCTCCAGAGAACATCTTGCTTCTGTCTGTAAGCATAACAGAGTGTTATGACCAGTGTTAGGGATTGGTGCTTGCCCATGGGATGGGTCTCTACTTAGGCTGGTTATTGCTTGGCTATTACTTCAGTATCTGCTCATTCATCTGCCCCTACATTTCTTATAGACAGGATAAATTTTGGGTCCAAAGTTTTGTGGGTGGGTTGGTATGCCTATCACTCCAGTGATGTTCCTGTCTGGCTATAGAACATAGCCTCTTCAGGTTCAAAATCCCCATAACTGTGGTTACCCACATTGGTTCTTGGGTGCCTTCCCTATCCCAGGACTTTGTCAGGCCTTAACTATCCACCCTTGCCAATTGCATATTTCCATTAATTCTCATTGTCATTTGGCTGTCATGTCACTTCCCACATCTGATCCCAGTGCCCTCCCCATCCTTTCTCCCAGTTTGTTCCCTACCTGCTTCCTATGACTATTTTTTAGCCCTTCTAAGTGAAATTCAAGCATCCTCAATTGTAACTTTCTAATTGTTTAGTTTCTTTGGGTCTGTGGAGTATAGCATGAGTATCCAGTATTTTATGGCTAATATTCACTTTATGGCTAATATGGCTAATATATATGAGTATATACCATGAATGTCATTTTGAGTCTGGGTTACCTCACTAAGGATTTCATTCATTAACCTGTAAAATCCACGATGTGCCATATTTTCTTTATCAGTTCTTCAGCTGAAGGACATCTTCAAGGACACAAAGCTGCTATGAACATAGTAGAGCAGATAGCCTTGTGGTATGTTGGAACATCTTTTGGGTGTATGACCAGGAGCACTATAGCTGGGCCTTCAGGTATAACTATTTGCAATTATCTGAGAAAATCAGATTGATTTCCAGAGTGGTTGTACCAGTTTGCACTCCCACCAACAATGAAAGAGTGTTCCTCTTGGTCCACATCCTCTGCTATGTGCTATCACTTGAGTTTTTGATCTTAGCCATTCTGACAAGTATAGGATGGAGTCTCAGGGTCGTTTTGATTTGCATTTTCCTTATGACTAAGGACTTTGAACATTTCTTTAAATGTTTCTTGTCCATTCAAGATTCCTCTATTGAGAATTCTCAGTTTAGCTCTGTAACTCATTTTCTAATTGGGTTATTTGGATTGTTCGCGTCTAACTTCTTGAGTTATTTGTCAATTTTTATTATTAGCCCTCTGTCAGAAGAAGGGTTCTTATCTTTTCCCCATCTGTAGGGTGCTGTTTTGCCCTATTGGCAGTATCCTTTGCCTTACATAAGCTTTTCAGTTTTATCAGGTCCCATTTATCAATTGTTGACCTTAGAGCCCGAGCCACTCGTGTTCTGTTCAGAAAGTTTTCTCCTGTACCGGTGAGTTCAAGGCTATTCCCTACTTTCTGTTCTATTAGATTTTTATGTTTTATGTTTGATGTTTTGAGTTGAGGTCTTTTACCCACTTGGACTTGAGTTTTATGCTAGGTGATAGATATGGATCTATTAGCATTGTTCTACATTCTGACATCCTGTCAGACCAGCACCATTAGTTGAAGATGCTTTCTCTTTTTTTCATTGTATAGTTTTGGCTTCTTTCTCAAAAATCAAGTGTCCATAGGTATGAGTTTATTTCTTGGTCTTTGATCCATTTCATTGATCAACCTGTCTGATTCTGTACCGATACCATTAATTTATTTTTTTTATCACTATTGCTTTGTAGTACAGCTCAAGGTCAGGAATGGTAATTCTTCCAGAAGTTCTTTTACTGTTCAGGATTTTCTTTCTGGCAATTCTGTGCTTTTGTCCTTCCATATGATGCTGAGAATTGCTTTGCCAAGTTCTGTAAAGAATTCTCTTGATGGGAATTGATTTGAATGTGTAGATTGCTTTTGGTAAGATGGCCATTTTCACTATGTTAATCCTACTGATGCAGGAGCATGAGAGATCTTTCTATCTTCTGAGCTCTTTCTTAATTTATTTAAAGATTTGAAGTTCTTGTTATATAATTCGTTCACTTGCTTGGTTAGAGCCACACCAAGATATTTTATATTATTTATATTATTTGTGACTATTGTGAAGGGTGTTGGTTCCGTAATTTCTTTCTCAGCACATTTATCCTTTGAGTAGAAGATTACTGGTTTGTTAGAGTTAATTTTATATCCAGCTACTTGGCTGAAGTTTGCTGAATTTGCTCTCTGGTTGAATTTTTGGAGTTGCTTATGTATACTATCATATCATCTGTAAATAGTGATATCTTGACTTTCTTCTTCCCAGTTTGTATCCCTTTGATCTCCTTTTCTTGTCTAATTGTTCTGGCTAGAATTTTGAGTACTATATTGAATAGGTAGGAAGAGAGTGGGCAGCCTTGTCTTGTTCTTGATTTTAATGGGACTTCTTTGAATTTCTCTCCATTTAGCTTGATGTTGACTATTGGTTTATTGTTTATTGCTTTTGCTATATGTAGGTACAGACCTTGAATTCCTGATCTTTCCAATACTTTTAATGTGAAGGGGTGTTGTATTTTGTCAAAGGCTTTTCAGCATCTGATAAGATGATCATGTTTTTTTTTTCTTTGAGTTTGTTTATACAGTGCACTACATTGATGAATTTCTGTATATTGTACCATCCCTGGATTCCATGGATGACATATTTTCTTTTTTTCTGTTCGTTTAGTGTTTTGGCTATTATAAGGAAGGGGTCCAATCTACTTGGTAATCTATAAGATCCTTACACATTTATAGGTATCACTTTCTTTAGGTAAGGAATTTTTCTATAATTTTATTGAAAATATAATCTTGCCCTTTGAGCTGGAAATCTTCTCCTTCTTCTATTCCTATTATTCTTAGGTTTAGTCTTTTTCATAATGTTTCATATTTACTGGATGTTTTTGTGTCAGGAACATTTTAGCTTTAACATTTGATTTGACCAATGTCTCAGTTTCTTCTATTGTATCTTCTATGCTTGAGATTCTCTCCTCCATCTCTACTCCATCCTTGCATCTGTAGCTCCTCTTTACTTACCTAGAGTTTCTGTTTCCATGATTCCCTTAGTTTGTTTTTTCTTTACTGCTTTTAATTCCTTCATCAGGTTTTAACATTTTCATTACTTTCTTTCACCTGTTTGATTGTATTTTCTGTATTTCTTTAAGGAGTTTATTAATTTACTCTTTATAGGACTTGAGGTCATTTTCTTGTATTTCAGCTGTGTTAGAACATTCAGGGCTTGCTGTAGTAGAATGGCTGTGCTCTGGTGGTGGCAGAGTTATTATAGGTTTATGTGTTGATTTCTGGGTTTATCTGTGTTAGATGGGTGCATTTTGGTTGTTGTTGTTTTTTTTTTCTCTTGGTTTTCCTCTTAGGTTGTCTGGCCTGAGTGCCCTGGACTTCTGATGACCAATGAGTCTTCAGGTCTAATATAATGTCTCCACTGTGGTTTTTCTAGATTATGTGACTTTTAGGGTTTTGGATACCAGTGCTATCTCTGGCATCCCTAGAACTAGAGTGGGCTCTGGGAAAGCAAAGGTCTTCTGCCACAGTTCTTTACTATAATGTGGAGACCAAGGGATAGGGTGCTGTTGGGTGTGCTCAAAGGGGAGTTGGTAAGCACAGGACACAGGGTGGATTCTTATCTAGGGTCATTGGTACAGGCATGGCCTCTGGGAAAACAGGTGGAGTTGTGGGCTGGAAAATGGACCCCAGGGAGAACGTTGCATTTTAAAGCTATTGGGTGTGCTTTAAGGGAAGTTTTATAACTTTTGTTTGGACCAGTGAGAAGGGGGAAGAAAAAGATAGTAAATGAACCATTGTAGCTATGACCATGGAGAGAGAACAATTGCCTCTTGTTTACAAAATGTTAGGAAATGAATCTTATGTTTATAAGTACTATATTATGTATAAATGCAATATTCTTGCAGTGTTATTTTTTTTTTCAACTGGTACTGAGGTCTCTATAAATATCTCTTTACTGTAGACCATGCCAATAGCATTGACTATTGACTTGCTAACTTGTACCTGCCTTTCCTATACATTTAAAATGAAACCTTTCAGCAGAATTTATATCCATAGAAAAATATTTAAATTCAGCAGTGACTCTGAATGTCATGACAGAAGCTCTGTCTTTTCTTCTGTCTATGTTGCTATCAAGAACAGAATAAGAACAAATTGTAATAGTGAGGGGTTAAGTTCTTAGAGGCATTTTCATTAGAATTGTAGAAATGGGCAAGTTGGTATATTTGCAATGCTGCATTTCAAATAGCTGACTAGGGATGACATGGTGAAGCTCCTGCTTTCTTGCAAGCTGACTGCGGGAAAGGCTGTACAAATGTCGCTGATTACTTCTGGCATCATTAATATTTTAAATTGTGGCATTATAAAATATTTAAATGTAAATATTTTGATGTGTCTTAATACAGTTGCAAAACAGTAAGATTGGAAAGGTCTCTTATACTGCATTTTAATTAAATCCATAAAGAAACTTCCTTTAACTTCTGTGAAAGCTCCTGTGTAAATCCAATATAGAGCTTGCATTTCATTGATTGCTTCTACAAATTATGTGTCTCATAGTCATACTTTTCAACCCCCTTTCAGAAACAAATGGTAATTCTGCTTGGAGTTTTCCCTGAGCAATGTATTTAGACTGTTAAGTTTTCAAGGTCTGATTGCATGAATCTTACCCGTCATACTGTTCTGTGGAGCTAGTGAAGAAAAATGTTCCTTGAAAAAATTCAGCATTTAAAATTCCTTTAAAAATGCACTTATTTTTAACTCTCTACTCTCCACCTATGGACTGAGTGTGCACACATGAGTGCAGTTGCCTGGGAGAGTCATAAGAAGATGTCTGATCTCTTGGAGCAGGAGTTACACGTGGTTGTGAGCCACCTGAAGTGGGTGCTGAGAATCCAACTCAAGTCCTCTGCAAGTGCATGTTCTTAACCACTCAGTAACCTCTACAACGCAGAAAGTATCCTTTATAGTGTCTTATATCGAATAGAATGAAACTATTTTTAAACGTATTTGCTACAGTTTTATGTTGGTGTGATTTTTCTGCAATGTTGTTAAGAATTTTATCATAAAAAGAAGAATTTTATTGTCACCAACAGCATCATTGTCATCATCATCATAGTCATCTTAATCATCAGCATCTACTTAATGCCTCAAGTGGGAACATTCTTTCAATACAATGTGTTCATAATCTGCATAAATATTAATCTTATGTCATCACAATTGAATTATGATTATGGCATCTTTTGAAAGTTATTACTCATTTGGGTTATTTTGTTTATTCCTTCTTTATTTCCTTCATTACTCATTACTTGTTTAGAATGAGAGACTGTGGCAATGAAACTCAGGAGACCAAGCCAATGAAATAGATATGATTTTGTTTTAAAGAAGCTTATGTCAAATTCAAGGAACAGGTAATTGATGATTTAGTAACAAATCCACTATGCTCTTCCTTACTCTTCAGCCTGTCTAGTCCCAGTGAATGTAAGTTTAGGACTGAAGGGGAAATCATTTGAAATGTAAATAAAGAATATACCGAATTAAAAAAAAGAAAATACACACACACACACACACACACACACACACACACACACACATACACACAAAGACGGAGGCAAACCCATTTATCATCATTCTGCCCTCTTCTTTTCCAGTCCTTTGGAAGCTGGGGCTGATTCTGTGACTCTGTTATAGCCCAGTAAGATCAGTACCTTTTTCGGAAGATTCTTGAGAGCACGTTCGTTGTTCTGGCAAAGGAAACCAACACTGATAATGTTCATTCATGCCTGCTTCTCTGTCACTGTCTTTCTATTCTAGATGTCTGTTTAAAGTGTTGTCAGGCATCTGGTGACCACAAGGGAAATGCTCAAAGTATCAGAGGTGTCACTGAATTCTTTTAATTGCTAAAGTTTCCTGAAAAATATTACTGTATGCAAGGAAAGTAAACTATTATTTGGTGAGTATTAGATTTGCTGCCAGTTCAAACTGAATGTATCCTAACTGGTATGGAAGTTGCAACATGCTGCTGTTACAGTGAACTTGAAGGAACTATTTAAGGGTCTAAGAAGGCATTTGGGTTTCAAAATCACACCAACATCAAACTGTGGCAGTGATGCTAATATGATGTTAACTGCAAGTTGGATTTCTGAGCAATTCACCACAGTGAGTGGTGGACATTCTAACTCTGATGCTCACTCTGGATTCTCAGATGAAACATTACCTTTTTGTTTTTTGTTTGTTTTTAAAGACTGCTCCCCTTTAAGCCATCTGTCTGTGCCTCTAAGCAGATTCTGTTCCCTTTCAGTTTACATTGCTTTAATTTATTCTTATGCAA
Organism: Apodemus sylvaticus; assembly: GCF_947179515.1. Classification (NCBI taxonomy): domain Eukaryota; kingdom Metazoa; phylum Chordata; class Mammalia; order Rodentia; family Muridae; genus Apodemus; species Apodemus sylvaticus. Next base: position 58,146,632 of record NC_067477.1, read on the forward strand.
GCCAGTCATAATACAATATGGCATCTCAGTACTTCTATTGGAAGAAAAGGTATTCTCAAGCACCATCATTCAAAGGAAGGTGTCTGTTCTATGATTTGGCCATACCCTGAAGACATGCCTTTGAGTCAAGCCATCTTAGTCTTCTCTGTTTCCTGAGTGAATAATTACCTAGCTCTATTTTATTAGAGCAGAGAGGTATACTTAGCCTGTAACCTAAAATATAATAGCCTAGTGTAGTGAGAATCTTGGTTTCTTTAAAAACACAGAAATGTTATGTGAATATATTTCTGTTTTAATCTCAGATGTGGGATATGGGACTGCTTTAGATTGTCCGTAGCAGTTAGCTAACTATGATTTGTCTCATGCCCTGGTAGAGGTATGCTTTTGCAAACTGATGATAGTTTATCTTTGGAATTCTGGGTATGCTTAATTGCCAGAGCCCTCAGAGACACAGTAACTGCTACCCTTCTTGCTCCTCACTATTACCACCACTACTTCCTCCCCTGCCACTGTAGCTGCTGGTTTCTGGTTGGAAATATCCTGATAATGAAGATCAGACTTCTCCCAAGGAACTCAACATTCCTAATTAGCAGGAAACAGTCTAACGATATGGATGCCTCCTTTCTCCTCTAATCTTCTTTTTCTCTACCTAGTGTTGGAACATTGGAAGGGTAGAGAAGAGTTGTGGGGAATGGAGTCCAATAAAGTAGCCAAAAGTCTGGTAACAGCTTAGTACTTGAAAGCAGCATTATCGGGTGCTCTGTCCTGCCCAACACTTAATACACTCTTTGGCTGAACAAATATATGTGGATTTGTCATCAATTAAAAAAAATAATCACTGGTTCATGTCAAGTAGGCACAGGGCTAGGGTAATTATTTCATTCCTGGTCTTACCCTGCAGATATGCTCTTGCTGAATTGCACTTCAACATTATATTCCCTGTCTACATTGGAGGTGTTAAAGAAGTGATCTTCTGAGACACATAGTCATGTTTACTATGAGGCTGCCATGATGGGTGATTCTTACTAGCTCACAGATTCATATGAATAATTTTTGGTGAGTTTTACTCTACGCACACTGGGAAATACAACTGTTGATGATTTCCTTTCTGGGGTGACTGGCACCCTTCTTGGTATTGAGGTTGATTTAGGCAAATGAACAAGCTTTTACTGCACCTTCCTTTTCCCCCTGTAAGCTAATATTATTTAATGATTAATCTGTTTCTTTTCATTTCAGATTAATTTTTAAACTTATTACATATATTTCACATTTCTGAGTAAGTGTTTACTAATTGTCTCCCTAGCTCTAAGCCTGGTCTGTGTGTACATGTACAAATGGGAATATACATTAGAAAAATACATTTCATCCACAACACCTCAAAGGTTTGTTTTGGGGTTTTTTGTTTTTTTTTTTTTTTTTTTGTCTATTGGCTCATTTAGGTGGAAATTGATTCTAAAAGTGTATCCTCAACATGACTCTCAGTATTAGAAAACTTGTTTTCTTTACTCTTTCTGCCATCCCTTGACTTAACTTCACTTTGGCTTAAAAGTGTTTTTGTTGATAGAGGAAATCTGAAATTGATAGTTCTCACAGCAGTGTTTGCAATTAAAGTAGAATCTTGGGGAGAGGCTGTCAGGATGTATTTGAGGGAGATTTGCCTTCATTTCTTCTACTTTAATTTTAACTCTTTAAATATATTGGTTCAATAGTATCTAAAAACTTTAATTCTCTTATTTACAACTTTTTTCCTTACATAACCAAATATCTGGGCTGCAACATATAACAATTATATATTTTTTAACTTAATTGTAGATTAATTTAATATTGAAAATACAACTAATTGCTTTGGGTTTGTTATATGACATCTTGAAATAGATTAAGATATTCTTCTCCTGAATCCAAAGATCCTTTTGCTTTGCCTACAGGCGTTAGTGAGAGTTATAAGACTTTGAAGAAATCTGTGTGTTTTGGATAACAATGAAATAGAGAGATTCTAGTCTGTTGGAAATTTATTGTTTTGGGATACAGTGAGGTTCAAAAGAACTTAGAGAACAATTCCTCCAGGGATTTAGGGGTCTGTTAGTGGGGTTCCGAGCAGCTGGTGTGGGGGTAGATCTTCTCCTGTCATGGTTACTCCTGTTCACCTCATCTCAGAGACAAAGCGGAAGCTGAGGGATGATGGTCTTTGAGTCAGAAGAGGAGCTTTGGGATATGAACCAGTTTTCTTTCCATCACCAACATGACTTGCTTTCTTGTCAAGGAAAACTATTCAGCCCCTTTTTCTAGGTCATGAGAGGGTTTTTCGGTAAGGGTGAATGCTTCTATGGCCCTGCTTTCTGTTGTGTGGAAACAGAGATGGCAGGAAGAAGGACCTCCTGAGTGGAATCCCATGATTCTGCTTTACTTAACACACAGCTGTGCAAGCACATACACAAACACGCAAAAGAAGAAGAGAGATTTGCCACACTAGGCTTAGTTCCTGGCCTCTGAGGGAGTTCAGGGAACACACTCTTGCACACTAGCAGTGGAGATATAGTGATTGGATGCTGGGAGGATTGGAGCTTGTGGAGCATTCTAAGTAGCACTTATGAAAAATACATTTCACTTGTAATAATGTAATGCAACTATTTGATGATGCACAGGACCAAGATCATATTTAGACCAATTACCCTTTCCCATTTTCCTTTCAAAGAGTCAAATGGGTAGTGTTCTCTGCTGTGTGTATTGTCTTGGGAGATAAATATATATGAAAAGGTAGAAAGATACACACCAAGCACTTACTTTCACTTATTACTTCTGCCTCAGACTTCAGAGAGGATATGAAGGGATAGACAAAGTATCTGTTGCAGATGGAAAGAGGGCAGTTGCTAAGTTTTAGACAAAGTGGAACAGACTTTTAGTGTCTGCTCTGATTCCAGTTCAGTCTCCCAGATAGAAAGGAGTGAGCTCCTGGGTCCTTAGCTTTTTTATCCCACATAGTTTACCATTATTCATCTTGATTTATAATCTGATAGGACCTGGAATCACCTGGAAGGCACAACCTCCAGGTGTGTCTGTTGGGAGTATTAACTGATTAACTAAGGTGAGAAGACTTGCTCTGGGAGTAAGTGATACCTTCTGAGGAGTGTCCAAGATATAAAAAAGATCTAGGGAAAAAAAAAACAATTGACTGTTGACTATTTTCTCTTCTTGACGAGGTATATGTATCATGCTGTTGACATACCTCACTGACATCAGCCATCTTGGATTTCCAACATTGAATGAATACCAGTGACTCTCCAGGAATCTTTCAGACCTTAAATTTCATGTCTCTTATGCATTTAGCTTCATGGCTGAGTAGCTGTGGGTTCTTAGCTTTCCCAGTACAGAGACAATCACAAGGATTGTCTATTCTTCATTGCATAAGGCAACAAAATAAATATACTATATATATATATGTGTGTGTGTGTGTGTGTGTTATTAGCTCTGTAGTTTTTGAGAACTCTGCCCAATATGCTTGCCAATAAGCTATTTATATAACAATTTTCTATATGAGGCTTTCTCCTGCAGAGACTAGCTTTAGCATCTGGGATCTGCCCCTTCACAGCTGTTTTTTGTCAGGAATCTGCTTCTTATCTGGGAAGTGATACTGCATGGTAGAAGAAACCTGTTGGTCTTCTACACTATAATAGAATATTGTCTTTATTTTCTTTCTTCTCTCTCCCAAATGGAACTTACTGTCTACCTCATCTCCAAGGAACTCTTTTTTCCTTTTGTTTCTTACTATTGCAATATCATTATTTGAAAGAGTCTCCTTTTAATTCCCTTTATGGAACTTCAAAGCATGGGCTATGCCATATCACAGGAAGATTTGGGCTCTTCTCTTGGTCACATTCATCTCAAGCAAAATTCATGACCTGGTGCTTACTAGGGTTAAGGGAAGAACAAAAACAGGAGGAAAATTGTCACAGGTTAATGATTATCTTTGCCACCAAGTCTTCATGGGCTTGGATATAAGGGTAACAACTAAATTGGTTTGGCAAACATTTCTTTAGATTCAACCATGAGGTGAATTAGAAATAGTATACCATCTTTTTCCACTGAATGCTTTTTTGCTTTAATGATTTTATGTTGGGTAGTGCTTGAGCACCTTAAATCTTAGCAAATAGAGAAGTTCCTATTATTTAAAAAATAACATGGAGCTCAGACACGACTTCAGGGATCTTTTGCTTTGGAAATGGTGAGGAAAATGAGGAGGGAAAGGCATGGGTTGGAGAAAGGAGGTAAGGAGCTCCGTCCTTTTACATGCTGAGAAGGTGCAGAATCTACTCTGCCCACTGAGTCGTGTCCTATCCACAGTCACTATGTGTACTTGTCCTGGGTCTTAGTTATTCCTCACCTATCTTCCTTGGGCTTAACTCCTGACTTTTTTGGTAGATTTTTTTCCTTCAAATTTGCATTTGTAATAAATAAAAGTTTCACATATTAGCTTTACTTGAAAGCCTTTGATTTAGCCTTTACCCCAGGCATAAGCTTTGATGTAAAGCTAGGCTCTTTGTAAATCCATCACCCCCTCACACATCTGCTCTTTTTGTTTATACCTGAGCATGAAATGTACCTGATGACCCACTGTGGCACACAAAGGACGTCTGAGAAGCACAGAAAATGACAGGGCTGGTGTATTTCTGAGGTGCACCCGAAGACTGTGGCTGAAGCAATTTCAAACCTCTCTGTCATACTGCCTGTAGCCTGCGTGACCTCAGGAGGACTGGTTCCCAGGAGTTGGTGCTGAAGCAACTGTAGTTTGGGTTATTGTGGTCTTAAGTAAGAAGATGTTGTACGTTGTTAGTGCCCACAGTTCCTGTTGCATCCTGGTACAGGTGAGGGATATCTATTGATCAGCTGGCTACGGGAGGGGCTTTGCCAAAATGACTCTCCAGGTGATCCCAGCAGAGCACTTTATGCCTGCCTTCCACAGTAGCTGATGTGTACTGATCCCAGGGTGCTTTTTAATTGGAATGGCTGTTCAAACTATAAGAGCCATTTCACAGTTTTCACCTTCCCTAACTGTACCCTAGGCTTTTGCTCTTTAAGTAGGAGAAAGAATGATTTATTTTTCAGTACAGAATTTTCTTTTCTGTTTGAAAATAGCCCATAAGATGTTTTAAAGGAGTTGGATAAATGAGAATCTTCAATTATCTATATTGGAGTAAATTAACAGTATTAAAACTAAAACCTCCTTTGACTGGTATTGCTACAGAATTACCACAACTCTGACTTCATGCCAGCTGTAGCTTCTCACAGTAAGCACATTTTTTGACATGTATGACCTAGAAATGGAACCATTGGAGTGGGGATTTTGAAAAGAAAGTGGTGTTTTATCCCGTTCTGGGCTTTGCTCAGGCCCATCCGTAACCTTATTAGAAATTCAGCAGCCTGATTAGTTGGGTCATCTCAAACGATTGCCCAGGTCCAGGTAGTTTCACAAGTACAATATCATTTAGTCCGTCACCATTCATCCCGTCGTGCAGATGAGGCACAGGCAGACTTGGAGGTGATTGCAGCCACGGATGCCATGACTTTCCCTTTAGACCCCTTCCTAGTGCTGGCAGCTTCTCTGAGACATTACTGCCGAGGCCCATTGCAAATATGAAGCGAAAAGTCTGTAAGTATGTTTTAATGCACTGCCTTACTTCTTCCTGGAGTATCTATGTCTATTGTTGCTCACTCACATTTGTGTAAAACCCATTCCTTCCAAGTCTTACCTTCTCTATAGGGTTTTGTCTACATCACAATTCTATTAAACTGAGAAATGTTAAGTGTATCCAGTAGACATCATGTATGGACGCTTTCTTATAAAACTGCAATGTGACATTGTTAATGCTATATAGAAAGACAATACCAACCAGACAAGACTTGGACCAAAAGTGAGACAGATGTTTTTATAGGCCTGATCATCCATTATCCATACGTTTGATTTTTAACAGTTTTAATGGTGGTCAGCTACTGTTCACAAATATTAAATAAAAATATTATGCAAATTTATTCACCTCATGACATTGTATGTCATTCTGAATAGTGTAATGAAATTTCCCATCATTCTAGTTTTTCTGCTTTTATTTCACTATATTTATTAATATACTGCTCTTGCAGTGCTTAGCAATTATCTTTATTAGGATATTAACTGTCATAACATCACAGTGCTTTTATTCAAGTAACTCTTGTCATACTTAATAATGGTGCCACACCACAAGGATAGTCATGCTGGGGACACACACACACACACATACACACATATCATATATGTATATGCTATAAAGTGCTTCTTTAAGTGAAAAGGTAAATGAAAAGGTACGCACTCCTGATTATATAAGGAGAGAATGAGAAAAATAAAACCTGTATGCTGAAGTTGCTAAAATTTTCGAGAACAAATTTTCTATCTGTAAAACTGTGAAGAAAAAGAAACTTGTGTTACTTTTGCTGTTACACTTCAGAATACAAAAGGTCTGTGTGTGGTGCATAATAAGTTAAGGTAGGAAAGATGTCAAATTTGTGTATGTATGTACAGAGAAAATATAGTTTATGTGTGATTTGATGTTCTACAACATTTTAGATATCTATTGTATATCTTGTAATATGTCTCTTGAGGGTAAAGAGGGCCTTTACAGCCAGCACCAGCTGATAGCATAGTGCTTTTGAACTCTGGGCTCAGAGACAAGAAACTGGCAACAGGAAGTTAGCCTCTATGGAGAATAAAGTCTTGCATATGAAATAGGGAACTAAAGCCATGTTGGAGCTAAAGCTAGGGATTAGAGGAGAGTATGCTTTCCCCAGGGGAAGAGTCTAAGAATGCAAAAGGCTACAATTACTGCTGGGAGCTATGGCTCATAACAAGCAGAATGCTGAGGCAGAAATAGCTCAGGTTCAGATGCACAGCGAGAAGCAACTCTAGAACTATTACAGGTCCCCAGATTATATGGGTAATAGTTCTCATTATCACACACTAGGTTGCTGTAAGACCTGGTCTTGACTAAGGTCCTATTGGGTGGAAGTGATAAGAAAGCATCAGGTGCTTCCTCATAAGGAATATGTTTTCATTAGCTTTGATAACAAGGGCAGCTGATGGTCTTGATCTTAGTAGTTTCACTGGCTGTTAGATACAAATATAGTGGTAGAATGGGTAGGTTATTGAGGCTCAGATAGGACTGTGCATATTTTTTTCAAGAAATATAGAATATCTCCATCCTGTAGAGGATTGTTTAGACTTAGGACAGATGGGACTCCAGTATGGACCAATGTACCACAGGTCAGAAAATAAGGTGTGAAAGAGAATGCCCTTTCATTGAGAGAACCTCTTGCCACACAGCTCAGATTGGCTTTGAACTCATGACCTTTTCATTTCAGCCTTCTCAAATGCTGAGATTTCAAGCATAAGCCACCATGGTTAATACTAACACCTTTTTGATAGTTGATTTTGGTATTAATTATATCATACCAGAAGAAGAGTAAAAAAAGTTCAATATATTAAACATATTATAATACACATTTTGTCACCTGCCATTTAAAAATTTAAATTGATGTCTATTTAATTCTCCAGCTGTTTGAATAGAAATTATATTGCTCAATATTTTATATGAGCTAAACTCATGAACTCTTTGAAACCAAAAATTGAAAACTCTGTCTTTAAGACTGTACAAATTGTGGAGAATATAAAGTGTCTCCCTTCTAAGATAGTTTCTAATAATCTTTCTATCTTGATATTCCCCTTATTGTGCATATATATGTTGAATGGGGCCCAATCTGCAGACTTAACACATTAATGAAATCAAAGAGAGCTCAGAAACAAGTAATGAATATAGCTTAATCACTTTTATATTACTCTGGCAGAAAGGTTGATGGAGCAAAGACACTCTCACTTCCCTGAGAAGAGGCCTATGCAGCAAAGAACTGAAGACACAGAATGTTGACTTGGAAGGCATGTGCTCCATCACTGAGCAAAAACAGAGTTCTCTCTCTCTCTCTCTCTCTCTCTCTCCTTTCCTTCCTTTTTCCTTCTCTGTCCCTCCATCCTCCTCTTTTTCTTTCTCCTTCTTTCCCCATCCCTCCCTCTCTTCCTCTCTCCCCCTCCTTCCCCTTCCCCTCCCCTCCCTTCACTTTCCTCTCTCCCTCAAGTGTATGTGAATTTGTATACATATGTGTGCATATGTGTTGAGGACAGAGGTCAATGCCAGTACCATCCACTATTACTATTACTATCTTACCTTATTGAAAAAATTTTTCACTGAACCTAACAGTTACTAATTAACTCCTTTAGCTAGACAGTGAGTTCAGGGATTCACCAAACTCTAGCCTAAGAGTTATTGATGCCTGTGGCCATGCTCCATCATCATCATCATCATCATCATCATTATCTTCTTCTTCCTCCTCCTCCTCTTCCTCCTCTTCCTCCTCTTCCTCCTCTTCCTCCTCTTCCTCCTCTTCCTCCTCTTCCTCCTCTTCCTCCTCTCCTCTCCTCTCTCTCTCTCTCTCTCTCTCTCTCTCTCTCTCTCTCTCTCTCTCTCTCTCTCTCTCTCTCTCTCTCTTTCACTTTTGGTAGCTGATGGGGATCCAAACTCATGTCCTCATGTTTATGTAGACAGTGGTTTACTTACTGGGACCTTATCTTCCCAGACCCCTGAGTTACAATCTTAATTGCAATAACTAAATGACCCTGAGCTAGAAGCACCCAGATCAAATACATTCTTGATTCATAGAGTGCATGCTTAATCCCTTTAAGATGTTTATAACCCCAATTAATGCAGTGGTATCTGGGAAAGTTCATGCCCTTTCAATCAAATTATCAATGCTTGTTTGTAGTGTTAGAGTTCTTGGAAACGTAAGGTCTGATATGCTAACATGAATATGTGAGTGCTGAGAGTCTCTACTCTGGTTCCAGAACCAAAACACAAACATAGCATGAAGCCAGTGAACCTAAAAACAAATATTAAAATGCTTTTCTTCATACCAACTCCAAGGTATTTGAGAAATGTGTATTCAATTCTCTGAATCCCAAATTGTTATTTTTAGTTAATCTCAATATGTTATAAATTATGACAGTTAATTTTATGTGTCAACTTTATTGGACCATGGAGTGCCTAGCTATTTGTTCAAATGTGACTTTTGTACTGTCTTTGAATATTTTTGGTTTTGGAAATGAGACTAACATTTAAGGTACCAAATGGTTAAAGAAGGTTGCCTTACTACTGAGTCTGGGCCAGAAAAACTTTAGAGGTGTGGAAGGAATAAAAAACTGATTAAAAAAGTTTGTTCTTTCAGCTTGATTGTTCTTGAGAAGACACACATTTTCTGCCTTTCAACTTGAACTCATGCTCAGTTGAAACTCAGACTATTTGCAGTACTTGGCTTACAGCCTGATGACTGTGCATCTCAGGTTTATCAGCGTCTCTAATAAGAATAACTAGTTCCTTATTTCTCTTCCTGTGTAATTATTACATAAATGATATGACATGTATACCTATATAATATATATTTAACTTGCATATATACATATATTTATATAATCCACATCTATATCATCCATCACAAACACACACATATGTATATCTGTTTTGATCTGTTTCTTCTTAGAACCCAGACCAGTAACACTAACTATATATTGTCTATCATTTTAATATGCAAGCACTAAATCATACTAAATATTAAAATTTAATATTAAAGGATTAACAATTCAAGATGCATTTTAAGCATGTCTTTTGTAAGAAGTATTCTGATTAAAGTTATGTTTTGGAACAAAGCTTACTTTTATGTTGATATTACTTTTGATTTAAATGCATGGTGGCTTTATCTTTGGGAAGCCTGCTTGTTTTTAGAAACAAAGTGCATATTTCCTCATCCGTACCAATTCCATTTCCTGATGGCACTGTCATGTATATGGCAATAAAATATTAATGAGGGTATTTATCAAACAGTCTTGTCTTTGGCCTATTGCATGGCAGAGTGAGAAATGGCATCTTTATTAGTAAAAGCTATGCAGAGGTAGCAAACAGCCTTCCAAATCTCTGTCTCATTTTATATTATGTATGTGTATGCATGTGTGCATGTGCATGTACATGTGTATGTGTGTGTGTGTGTGTTGTGTGTAGGATGTAGGTGCACATGCATGTGCAGGTGAAGGCTAAATGTCAGATGACATTCCTCAGGAGCCTGCTACTCTGTTTTCTGAGACAGCATTTCTCAGTGGCTTGGAACTTGCCAGATAGTCTAGAATGGATGGCCACAAAGCCTTGGGATTCACTTCTCTATTTCCTCAGATCTAGGTTTATAAATACATAGCACTATGCTCAGCTTTTTAATGTGGGCGCTGGGGTTTGAACTCAAGTTCTCATGCCCATGTGTCAAGCACTTTACTAATGAAGCTATCCTTCAAGCCTAATTTCAACCTCTTAAAGAAAAAATATTTACCTTATTCCATGCCTCCTCTATAGTATGGGTGGGCTATTATTCTATTCATGCTATCTTAACTCTAGTAGCCAGACTAATGTATAAAGTCTGCCAATAGTTGAGGAATCAGGAGTAATAGATTGACAAAGTATCCATGGTTCTCCAAGCTCTTCTTGAATTAAAACACACTCCTTTTTGCATCTCAGTGTTCAAAAAAAAGTCACACGCTGTCCCAAATTTAACAGAATGACTGTGTTAATTTCTCCATGGAAAGCACAATAAAAATACATTTTCTTTTTTATTGTCTAGTTACACAATCCACCACAGTTTCCAAAGATATTATGCTTTTCATAAGCATTCTTGGGAAGAATTATTTTGAAACGGAGAGTCAGGAATTTTATTTCTATAAAATTATAGCCTAACAAAGCTGACAAAGAAACCCATGCTCTGAGAAATGTATTTGTACTCTATTGTGAAACAATTTCTCAAGAGTGGTCACAGGAACAATGTAATTCCTGGTGGCTTATCCAGGTCAAGTCTTAGTGACCCCTTTTCTGCCCTGGTGTCAGTGTTAACATCCCACCTGCCTCCCTGAGCACTGTTGGGCAGTAGTGCCAATATATCTTTGCCAGTGAGGCCACTGGGTCCTGCTGTCTTCAGTCTCTTTCTCCTGACTCAGCTCTCACTGTGGGCAATAAAGGTAAATTGGCCCAGTTAAATGTAAAACAGATTTTTTTTCATTCAGTGTTTTCCTTCTGTAAAAAATTTCTTTTCCTAAGTAGAAGTAACTTTAAAAATTTTAATATGCATTTTTGGTAAAGACACTGGAAGGGTATCTAATGGGTCACTTAAAGGTGTTTCTGTCCTAAATTGTTGAAATTTTTAAGTTTTTTTTTAATTAGAAATTTGCTTTATTTACATTTCAAATGGTATCTCCTTTCCACATTACCCCTCCGAAAACCCCCTATTCCATCCCCACCCCCTTCTCCCCTCCCAAATTTCTTGACTTGCATTCCCCTATTCTGGGGAATCAAGCCTTCATAGGACCAATGGTCTCTCCTCTAACTGATGTCTGAAATGGTCATCTGCTACATATGTAGCTGGAGCCATGGGTCCCTTCATGTGTGCTCTTTGGTTGGTGGTTTAGTCCCTGGGAGTTCTGGGATACTTCTTGGTACATATTATTATTCCTCCTGCAGGGCTGCAAGCCTCTTCAATTCCTTGGGTCCTTTCTCTAGCTGCTCCACTGGGGACCCTATGCTCATTCTATTGATTGGCTGTGAGCCAATCAATACTTTCCAATAAGGATCAAAGTATCCACACTTTGGTCTTCCTTCTTCTTGAGCTTCATGTAGCCTGTGAGTTGTATCTTGGGTATTCTGAGTTTTGGGGCTAATATCCACTTTGGGACTAATATCAGTGAGTGCATACTGTGTGCGTACTTTTGTGATTGAGTTACCTCACTCAGGATGATATTTTCTAGCTCCATCCATTTGCCTAAGAGTTTCATGAATTCATCGTTTATAGCTAAATTTATTGTTAATAGCTAAATAGTACCCCATTGTGTAAATATACCACATTTTCTGTATCCATTCCTCTGTTGAGAGACATCTGGGTTCTTTCCAACTTCTGGCTATTATAAATGAGACTGCTATGAACCTAGTGGAGCATGTGTCCTTATTACATGTTGGAGCATCTTCTGGACATATGCCCAGGAGTGGTATAGCTGGGTCCTCAGGTAGTGCTATGTTCAATTTCTGAAGAACAGCCAAGCAGATTTCCAGAGTGGTTTTACCAGCTTGCAATCCTACCAGCAATGGAGGAGTGTTCTTTCTCCACAACCTCTCCAGCAATTGCTATCCTCTGAGTTTTAAATCTTTGACATTCTGACTGGTGTAAGGTGGAATCTCAGGGCTGTTTTGATTTGCATTTCTCTGATGTTAAAGATGTTGAACATTTCTTTAGTTGTTTCTCAGCCATCTGGTGTTTCTCAGTTGAGAATTCTTTGTTAGCTCTGTACCCCATTTTTAATAGGGTTATTTGGTTCTTCAGAGTCTAATGCTCTGAGTTCTTTGTATATATTGGATCTTAGCTCTCTATTGGATGTAGGATTGGAAAAAATCTTCCCCCAATCTGTTGGTTGCCATTTTGTCCTATTGACAGTATCCTTTGTCTTACAGAAGCTTTGCAATTTTATGAGGTCCCATTTGTCGATTGTTGATCTTAGAGCATAAGTTATTGGTGTTCTATTCAGGAAATTTTCCCTTGTGCACATGTGCTCTGGATTCTTCCCCACTTTCTCTTCTGTTAGATTCAGTGTATCTGGTTTTATGTGGAGGTCCTTGATCCACTTGGACTTGAGCTTTATACAGGGAGATAAAAATGCATCCTTCTACATGTCGATTGCCAGTTGACTAAGCACCATTTGTTGAAAATGCTGTCTTTTTTTCAGCTGGATGGTTTTAGCTCCTTTGTCAAAGATCATGTTTGGTCTCTGTGATTTTGGAATTAGGGTAGTAGTAGCTTTATAAATAGAATTATGAAGTGGTCATTAAGTTTGTATTTTATGGCATCATTAGAGGAAGATCAGAATTGATTCTTTGATTGTCTAGTTGAATTCTACAGAGTCTGTCTGGTCCTTGGCTTTTATGATTGAGAGGCTTTCAATTACTACTTATGGTAATTTTATGTTTGTTTAAATTTATTATTTGATCTGATTTAACTTTGTAAGATTGAATATATCAAAAAAAATAATTCATTTCTTTTTTACATTCTCCAAGTACAATATATATTTTTAAAGTTTTTTTCTTATGAATTTCTCTGAATTTCTTTGGTATCTATTGTAATGTTCCCCTTTACATTTCTAATTTTATTAATTTGTGTCATATCTTTTTGGGTTAATTTTGGTTAAGGGTTTGTCAATTTCATTGACTTTCTTTATTTCATTTTTTTGATTATTATTTTCTGTTCTTGTTTCTATTTCATTGATTTCAGCCTTGAGTTTGATTATTTATTTCTATCTAGTTTTTGGGGGGAACTATTTCTTTTTGCTGTTCTAGAGCTTCCAGGTATGATGCTCAGTTACTATTACAAGGTTTATCCAGTTTTTGAAGTAACCACTCAGTGCAATGAATTGTCTCTTAGAACCATTTTCATTATGTTCCTTAGGTTTATTTTTATTTTTACTCAGTTATAAAATGTGTTTCATTTTGTTCTTGATTTCCTTCTTGACCCACTTTTTCATTCATTAATGAGTTGTTTAGTTTACATGAGTTTATATACTGTTTATATTCTGTTGTTGTTGTTGTTCTAGTTATCTAGATTTAATCCATGGTGGTCAGATAGGATGTAATTTCCATAAACATTGAGATTTGCTTTGCATTTTTATATGTGGTCAATTTTGGAGAAAGTTCCATGAGCTGCTGAGAAAAATGTGTATTCTTTAGTATTTGAGTGGATTGTTTGATAGATGTCTGTCTCTAGGTAATGGGGATAGAATGGATGGAGGAAATATTGCAGCAGCCAAATGGTATAAGGACAAAACATAAGTTTTGAAGGACAGGAAAAAGAACTGCACTATGAGGCAAAGTTCCTAGGGACTTGTTGGGATATAAGGAAGGACTCCTGCAAGCATGCTGCTATATGACTAAGAGTAAGTCTGCCAGGATCAGAAGGGTCACAGTAAAGGCAATGGACTCTGCTATGTGAATCCAGGCCCAGGGTGTCCAGTGACTGTCTCTGGAAAAAAGTGTTTCTGTCTGTTGGTTGTTGATTCAATGGAGCTGAGATAGTTTAGAAGGGAAGGCTGAGAAGTTTTGCAGGAAAGTCCTATTCTAGATTACTATCAATGTTCTTTTCAAAATGTCCAGTTATTTAAATTTTCATTTAAAGAGCAAAGATTTGAGAGTGCATTGAATTGACATCTGTCTATAAGCCACCTGTTAGGCCAGTACCTGTGAAGAGAGAAATTATGTTGCCTCACTGTAAGGTAAATGGGCACCGGGTGGCAAGAAAGCATATTCAGCACCAAGGCCAGCTCTCCATGGTCTCTTAGGATTTAACTCCTAATAATCTTTCAGCATACCTAACATAAACAATAATTAAATCCTTTCAAACTAATTTCAATGATTTTCTAGCATTATTTGATATTTATTATGTATAAGGCCTTTATATTGCTCCTTGTTCAAGTTTGGTTTTTTTGTTGTGGTAAAACAATGTAGTTTGGAAAACGTCTGTTACATCTTATAGGATAGATTCCATCATTAAGGGGAGACAAATCATGAGCTCAAGGAGTAACCAGGGCACAGACTCTGAAACAGAGCTCAAGGACAAACAATATCTGGCTTGTTCTCTGTGGTTTATTTTTTTCAGCTTGCTTTATTTATTTTAATTGTTTTATATGTTTGGGTGTTTACTTGCATGTATATCCGTGTAAGACTTGTGTGCTTGGTGCTCATGGAAACCAGAAGAGAGAGTTGGATAACTGTAATAACAAACTGTTGTGAGACACCATGTGTATGCTGGGAATCGAACCCAGCACTTTTGGAAGAGCAACCAGCAACCAGTTTTCTCCACTTCGGAGCCAACTTTCCAGCCCTTTAGCTTGCTTTTTTTATATAGCCCAGGGCCATCTGCTCAGGAATGGCATGGCCTACAGTGAGTTGCACCCTTCTACATTAATCATTTATCAGGAATATGTTGTATTTTTATAAAAATTAAAGAGAGAAGGAGTGTTTGGTGGATATGCAGTCAGGATTGGAGGAAGGGGGTGCTTATGCAGGCCCATGCTGAGGCATCCCTTCCTCCTGAGGGACCAGCCACAGGATAGTATAGTATAGAATAGAGTTTATTCAGGGCATGAGGAGGGGAGCTGAGGGAGAACAGACACAGAAAGGCACACACACACACACACACACACACACTGAGAGAGAGAGAGAGAGAGAGAGAGAGAGAGAGAGAGAGAGAGAGAGAGAGTAGAGGCTGGCCATGAACATGTGGAGAGAGAGGGAGAGGGGCCAGGGAATAGGGAGAGAGGGAGAGCAGGAGCAAGAGGACAGAGCGAGAGAAAGAGTGAGAGAGCAAGTGAGAGTGAGAGAGAGAGAGACAGACAGACAGACAGACAGAGAGAGAGAGAGAGAGTGAGAGAGAGAGACAGAGAGAGACAGAGAGACAGAAAGAGAGAGAGACATAGAGACAGAGAGAGACAGAGAGACAGAAAGAGAGAGAGAGAGAGAGAGAGAGAGAGAGAGAGAGAGAGAGAGAGAGAGGAAAGGGCAAGCTACCACTTTTATAGTGTCAGGCACAGTTGACTATTGCCAGGTAACTGTGTGATGGAGCCTAGAATGAATGTCATCAGAATATACCCACACACTTGCCAACAGGCAGATCTTTTGGAGGAGTTTTCTCTACTGAGTTTCTCTGTTTCTAGAAGTCTTTAGTTTATGTTAAGTTGACAAAAAATAAAACAAAAGGACACAAGAGCAAATAAACAAACTTAATAAGAACATCTTTTAAAGTTCAATTCTAAGAATTGAATGTGGGATAGGTAAATTATATTATTCTTACTTTACGGTTCAGAGATACTATGTCAAGGAAAGTTATATAATTTACTATATAAATTAGAAAGGGGAGGGGCCAAAATCTGGCTAGTGTCAAATTCATTACTTCTGGTACAGTTTTTAAATTTTATTATGGAAACTATTTTAAGTACATGCTTCAGACAGACTAGACACATTAACAATACACAACTATTGCCACTTATCTTTTGCTACCCCCTTTATATCACTTTGATTTCAGAATTCATACTCAGCATGTAGGGAAGGAGACTATCAGCAGATAATTTCTCTAAGGATTCCTTTATTGCTTCAATGTTTTTGTACAGGGTTCTTTCTAGCTTAAGGATAAAACTGGCACTTACATTGGGTGGAGAAAGTAATTTAACAGGCTGGGAACGATTTGGCTGCAGAAGTAAGCCCATTTCATGGCATCTGCTGAGAAAATCTCATAAGTAGAAGAATTATAGTGCAGAGACGACAACAAAGTATTATCTGTGGGCAAATTAGAAAGAGGAAACATGCTCTAGAGTATGTAATGGAACAAATTCTACCAAGAAATTTGAAAATTCCTCTCAGTGTCTAATGAACATGTTCTAAGTTTTAGTAAGATAGAAGAATAGCAAGAAAGAGAAGAAAAATATGTACAACAAAGTGACTCAGACCCCCTGTGCTATATGTGTAGGTTTTTATTGTTTCCCACCCTACTATTATTTTCTGATTCCCATTTGCTTATATATTACTATTTTTCAAGGATGGAAATTTCATTAAATTCTTTCTGACTAATAATCTTTTGGCCAATCTAAAAACTTTTTTGAAAATTGTATTAATCTGATAGACTAAGAAATATTTTAATTTCAGAATATCTTATAGTTCCTCCTATTAAATGATCAACATAGTAAAACAATAAAAAATTATCATCTATTTACAGATTTTCTAAATATCTTCAAGAAGTATGTGTGAAATATGTTAACATTTATTTTTAATACATTTTGGTGTTATATTTCAAGATGATATGAGGGCATATCTTAGGTGTCATATCTCTGGCTTTTGAGAGTATAATCATAAAAGAGGATGTTGTTTTAAACCTATGATTTGTAAAGATACCACCAAAAATCCCAACAATCAAGTATTAATCCTATGATGCATATACCTTGTGCATTATTTCTTATTGATTAATCTGATGATCTCTATTGAATCATAAAACTTAAGTTGCATACATATTACAGTCGAACCTTTTCTCATGAATAAGGATTAATTCTAAGACTCATTGCAAGTAATATTCCGTTTCAGATATTTTCAGGAATCTAGATTTTGAGACCTGAAAACTTCATGGTATGCAATGTAAGGTACAGGCTATCAGTACTTAACTGTTTAAATGATACTTAATTTATAGTATGACAGATTTTATACATGTATAAATATTTTATACGTATATATATATACAATTTTGTTTAGATATAGTTTCATCCTATGTTAGTGTGACATGTAACCACGACATTTTATATATCTTTTCATATTCCAAAGACAATAAAGGTAAAATCATTTCTTTGAAAAATACCAAAACAAGAAAGGCTATGATTCCTTAAAAGATGAAAATAACATTTAAATTATCCTTATTTGCCTTCAGAAGAATATAACAGAAATTATTTTTTCCTTTGAGAAACAATTTTGAGGAAACAATAGAAAAAAATCTTTTTGAAAGAAAATTAAGGCATTATATTCCAGCAATTATCTAAATATTGCAAGAAGATCATGTTTGACAGGAAGAACCTCAAAATGAAAATTTCCATTGACTAAAGTTACAGTTAATAACTGCTTCATATCTTCTCTGCAAGACATTGAGAATAATGATGGAAAACTTGCCAGGTTTCTTTTAGTGCAACTGTTTAGTCACACTTGAGCCCTAAAGCACATGCTTATACCCACACAAGTTACCTATCATACTTTTTCTAGTAAAACTGTAATTTCTATCTCAAAGGGAAAATGGTAAATTCAGCTAATTTTATCTGTGGTCAAAAAAGCATATGATATTTAATAAAAGAAGGAGCTAACTAGAATACAGCTGTCACTTGGAAGGCTCTACTAGTGCATGACAAATACAGAGGGGTGACACTCTCAGCCAGCCATTGAACTGAGCACAGGGTCCCCAATGGGGGAGCTAGAGAAAAGACCAAAGGAGCTTAAGGAATTTGCAGCACCATAGCAGGAACAAAGATACAAGCCACCCAGTACTCCCAGAGCTCCCAGGGACATTAGCTAGATGGTACCCATGGCTTCAGATGCATAGGCAGCAGAGAATGGCCTTGTTGGACATCAGAGGGAGGAGAAACCCCTGGTCCTGGAAAAACTCAATGCAGCAGTGTAGGGGAACACCAGGACAGAGAAGTGGGAGGGGGTTGATTGGGGATCAGGGGGAGGGGAGATGGCTTATGAGCCTTTTGAGGGTGAGAAACCAGGAAAGGGGAAATCATTTGAAATGTAAATAAAGAATATATCTAATAAAAATAGAAAAGGTATATAAGGAAACATTTGAAAGACTTGATTATGGTTGCTAACTTTATCATGCTCTTGGCTTCATGGTCAAAAGTCAGAAAAATGGACCAGTGAAATTGCTCAATTAGTGAAGCCTTGCTGCTCTAGAATGCAAGGTTGATGACCTCTGTCCAATTCCTAGAACTCTAAAGGTGAGAAAAGAAAACCAACTCAATAACATTGCCATTTGTCCATTCATTTATTTATTATATATAAGTAGATGTGTTTGTTATTCATGATATATTTTATATATGTTATATATATCATTTATTATATATGTTTATTTTTTATACTGTAACTGTCTTCAGACACACCAGAAGAGGGCATCAGATCTCAATACAGATGGTTGTGAGCCACCAGGTAGTTACTGGGATTTGAACTCAGGACCTCTGGAAGAGCAGTCATTGCTCTTACCTGCTGAGCCATCTCTCCAGCCCCCATAACATTGCCATTTGGCTGAAACATGCAAGCTTGTCTGTGTGCTCACCCTTCCTCCACATATAAACAGACATCTATGTGTGCGACAATAAATTTAAAAACTATAAACGAGAGAGCAAAATCTCTACCCTAAAATATGCAGTCTATTATTAATTTAACTTCAGTAAAAACAGTAAAATTTTATGCATTAAATAATTAGTTTAAACAGAAATTTATATTTTAATGTAATTGAATTAATTGTTCATGTGATGGGACATATATTATGAATATTGTTTTTGGCATATCTGTGGACAGAGGCTATAGTAGTTCTGTCCAGACTATCCTTTCAATGGCCTGTTGTGACTATCCGCAGGGGATGGAAATGATGTCTGCCTTTGAAATGAAGGTAAGATTTTTTTTGCTGGCTGGTATGAAAGAAATAGTGTTTCAGTTTTGGGAGAAAGAACAACATACTTATTGCTCATTACAAATTATTTGGACTCTTTAAGCATAGGGTTTTTCTCCTATCATCCAATTCATCATATTTACATTCTTGACATCACCCTTGGGGACTGAAGTGGAGAGATATGGTGTGACGCTGACTGGACAGCTCCTCCTCTTGTCCTATGCAGTGAACTGGTCTTTGGTTCATTTGGAAGAGTTTTGTGTTTTTTTTTCTCTCCAGTTTATGAAATTATCACTTCCTAATTCACATGTTTGAAATATCTTGAGGCAGGGGGACCAGTACTGAAATAGATGACAGTGGCAATGAAGAATTACCCTCTGATTCAGAGTTTTGGGCAGATGGAAAAGAGTAGGAGTTCATTTGCTGGAGTTAGGAGTTAACACCACTCAAATGTGCAACAGAGCATTACTGGAATAGTCTCTTTTTACACTTCCTTATAAACCCTTTCTCTCAACTTCCTTCTCAACTTTCTTTGTCTCCTCAATTTCCTTATGAAGAAAGACAAGTAATGTTTAGTCTGAGATTTCCTAGTTTGCAAGAGGGATCAAAGAATGTGTCTACCTAGACATGTATGCTAGGAAATCCCCAGGAAGAAAAGAATTCAAACCATCGTGGAGTTGATACAGGTGCCCAGAATTCTACCTGGTCCTGAAATGGAGAGAAAGCTCAGATCTGATTAATAAATAGTCAAAGAGAAACTAATGCAACCTTGTGGTTTGACACTGTGGGTCAATTCATTATACTTTCTTGTTTATCTACATCTGAATATATAAGAGAAATTATTCTGAGTATTCTTGAAATTCTCATTTTATAAGTACTAGGAGGAATTCTGATTAGGAAAATCTATGTTCAAAAGGTAATCACAAGTTTGAGGTTGCACAATCCTGATTACCCTTTAAAGTACAAGCAATGCCTGACTTTTTCCACCTGAGCCTCAGGGAAAGGGAGGCTGTGTTCATTTGTAGGCAGCTGTGGAGTTGTATATGGCCAGCTTTCCTTATATTGACACAGGTACATCCCTTTGACAAGAACCTATTAATTTGGCACTAGACTCTACAAAATTGCATGTTTCATTTATATACAGTGTTTGACTTTATCTCACCATTACTATTTTGTGATGGGTTAGTTCTGATACAACACTGATAAAATATGAAGGGATGTAAATATTTCACTTGTCAATTGAAATGATATGTCTGAAATTAATGACAGTGTGATCTGAGTAATATCTGAGCCGTGTATATGAAATAGTTGCAGTGTTGTACAGTTGTTTCCTCTGAATTAAAATTCATCCTGGAGACAAGAATCAAGCTCCAAAAACTCAGGAAGCTAATAACATTCATGTGATTAAAAGATCCGAGAGAGATACAAATTTCACAAGTGCCTTCCCCAAGGTTGTATACACAGATATCAATTTCTGGAGAAGGGGAGACTCTTCAGTTGTGCCACTTGCAAATTGGACATGCACTAACCCTTCATTACTAACCCAGCATTACTGCTGTAATGCTAATAAACTCATTGGTTCACCAAGATGGTTCTGGGTAGAGTGACTTTTTGGTCTTTTGTCAGTGTCCCATATATTAACAAAACGTCTGCATCTATTTGTCTGCAGGCTGAGAGCACATTAGTCACAGTGTATCTCTTGGGATGGTCCAAACAATCCAACACAGTAAAACTGAAAGGTCCTTGATTATCTTCAGCACCAGTTAGTTAAAAGGAAAAATGGGCATGATTACTCTACACCAATGATTCTCAACCTGTGGGTCACAATCTTTTGGGGTCACATAGTAAGTATCCTGCATATCAGATATTTACATTGAGATACATAACACTAGTCAAATTATAGTTTTAAAGTAACAACAAAATACTTTTATGGTTGGGGGTACCACCACATGATAAACTGTAGAAAACGATCAAGGCATCAGGAAGGTTCCTTTTGGCAAGACTTGTTATATTTTTATCAACTGTAAGACATGATAAATATTCTAGCTGCTAATCTGTCACAAAGGCAATTATGCCTGTCAAATTAAACACATTTTTTTGGGCTTATGAAACCAAAGAACTGAATTGTGGCTGTGGATCTAATTATTTGGTCACTCACATTGGTATCCATGGTGAGGGTCTATTATCTGGTAAAACAGCTAGGATGAAACTACTGATAGAGCTTGTTCTGCCCAGATAGTTATCATTTCATCCTGGGTTCATCACTGTCATGACAACACATTCGTCATCACAGATTAGGTATGATTTAAAGGACTTTGTATTTCTAATTTAGAGAGTGCTTCTGCATAAAAGACTTGTCATACTGTCCCCCACATTAGCCCACTTATCCTATATTGAGAGACTGGATCCCTCACCAGCTGCCAGGCTTACTATATACCTAGGAAGTAGTGTTGATTCCTTGATGTGGACACTTTTTTTTTCAGGTTATGAAACTAATATTTCTGTCTGATTAGTTGCCTATGGCATAGCACTGAAAGTAACTGTGTCACTTTTTGGGGGCTATTTGCAGCTTTATAGTGATGTTTATTTCATTACAAACCTCATCCTTAATGAACATTATCTGAGTATTTGGTGGAGTTTGTCTGCAGAAACTGAATTGCTACTATCCTGAAATTTTCTTCAAAATGATTCTTTTTTCCTTTTTTCTTAGATATATTCTTTATTTACATTTCAAATGATTTTCCCTTCCCTAGTTCACCCCTCCCCGAACGTTCTAGTTCCCCAATCAACCCTCTTCCACCTCCCTGTCCTGGTATTTCCCTACACTGCTGCATCAAGCCTTTCCAGGACCAGGGGCTTCTCCTTCCTTCTTCTTGGACATCAGTTGATATGTGAATTGTGTCTTGGGTATTTTGAGCTTCTGGGTTAATATCCATTTATCAGTGAGTGCATACCATGTGTGTTCTTTTGTGATTGGGTTACTTCACTTAGGATGATATTTTCTAGTTTGACCCATGATTCTAGTTGTACCATGCTTACCTTCTTCTGGCCTATACACTTTAGTGATGTAGATAGTAATGTATATAAGCCTGGTATATAGATGTATACTACCTGTTATTGCAGACAAAAAAGGGTTGGATTTATTATAATCCTGTGTAAAACAATGGCCAAATTCAGTTGTTTTAATGGACATAGGATTCTTAAGGTTTGAGCTGTTTGGAAGACTGTACTGAAAAAAAATCTTTCAACCATTGTCTTCTAGTAAGTGTAGGCACTTTTTGAAACCCCCTGAAATGAAAATATTACATTCTTCTCAACGTATTATGTGGATTTGGTATTGTCTTGTAGAAAAGATATCCATTAACTTATGATCATACAAAAATATAGTGACCTATATGAAAGATGAAGGGCTTCTTTCCCTTCATGTATTTTTTCTTTTTTTCTGTGTTTTGAAACATTCTGCATTTCTTTTTTTTTATTTTCTATATTCTTTGTTTACATTCTAAATGATTTCCCCTTTCCAGGTTCACCCCTCCCTATAAGTCCCTTAAGCCGTTTTCCTTCCACCCATTCCCCAATCCACCCCCTCCCACTTCTATGTTCTGATAATCCCCTACATTGCTGCATCAAGCCTTTCCAGGACCAGGGCCTTCTTCCTTCTTCTTGTGAATCATTTAATATGTGAATTGTGTCTTGGGTATTCAGAGCTTCTGGGCTAATATCCACTTATCAGTGACTGCATTCCATGTATGTTCTTTTGTGACTGGGTTACTTCACTTAGGATGATATTTTTCAGATCCAACCATTTGCCTAACAATTTCATGAATTCATTGTTTTTAATTGCTGAGTAGTATTCCATTGTGTAAATATACCACATTTTCTGTATCCAAGAATTTTGAATGACTGAGAAGCAGCTTAAGAAATGTTCAACTTCATTAGTCATTAGGGGAATGCAAATCAAAACAACCTTGAGATTTCACCTCACACCAGTTAAAATGGCTAAGATTAAAATCTCAGGAGACAGCAGGTGTTGGGGAGGATGTGGAGAAAGAGGAACACTCCTCCACTGCTGGTGGGATTGCAAGCTGGTACTACCACTCTGGAAATCAGTCTGGTGGTTCCTCAGAAAACTGGGCATGACACTTCCAGAGGAACCCGCTATACCACTCCTGGGCATATACCCAGAGGATTCCCCGGCATGCAGTAAGGACACATGCTCCACTATGTTCATAGCAGCCCTATTTATAATAGCCAGAAGCTGGAAAGAACGCAGATGTCCTTCATGTACCTTTTCTAATCTGGTCTCAGTTCGTGCATTAGTAGTGAACAAGTGATCAGTTAGCCTTTGACTCAGGAGGATATTCAGTCACCTTAAGTTACCAGGTTAGAGGCATAAGTCAACAGTTTATAGCTGTTAGAGGCATCGACTTGCTCTTCTTATCTGTAGACAAAAGTAGAGCTTGTGTATTTGTATTTCATCCTGTTACTATATCACCTCCCAGATGCATCTATTAAAAGATAAATGAATAAATATTGTTGAGAAAACTCTTTTCCTATGGTATATCCTTTTCTTTTTTCTTTTTCTTCCTCTTTTTTTTTTTTTTTTTTTTTTTTTTTTTTTTTTTTTTTTTGCTCAAAAGTTGCCAAATGTTTTCTTAAATAGTCTCAACAGTAAATTGTCCTTGTTCAGGAATGAAGGTAAATCTTGTCATGTATTTGTGCCCACTGAAACTAATTTGTATTATACATTTGGCTATTCACACTCTTTGTTGTCTGACAGTGATATACAAAAATCACATAACAATGGGATAGCAGTCAAATGGGATGAGTATTGCCACCAAAATAACTGAATTAGCTGCAAACATTACATGTAATCTACTGGCAATTAATTAGCAAAAGTAAACAGAAACTAGGATTTAGCCTCATGCTCAGATTAATTATTATGGCTGATGGAGTATTATATTCATAGGAAAAATTTCCCAGAGAGGCTAATACAGTGTAGTACCAACAAGCAATTATTCTTTATAGACAACTCTCTAGATGTCTTTTATACTTTGTAAGCAAGGCACTTGCTGACTGCTCTGACATATTTATTTCTTTAAATATACTGACATAGCAAATAACCACAGACGATAGAAACAATATCAAATTTTAGAACATTGTCCACAATGCTAATAAACATAGGTCTTCCTCTTGAGTAGAGATTAGGTATGCTCACTGAAGAAGTTTTGATATTCTAAAATTGGATTTTACTTTCCCGTAAACATCACTGACCTAATTTATTTTACTATTGCAAGGTACGTTTAGACACATAGTAGAAATGTTGTGATTTCTCAGAGGAAGATACTGCCTTTTTTTCTGATACTGAAGTCTTAGGTCTTCTACTAGAATTATGAAATGGATAGGCTAACTGATTAGCATTCAACTGGAGTGACTTTCATGGTTCATGACACTTTTGTATATATAAAAATACCATGTCAATATCATGTATATTTTACCCTGTACTTTATTGCTTCTTTGATTGTGACTGTAAATATTTTAAAACCAACATTTAAGGAAATTAATTCTATTCTGACTCTATTTAGAGACTTCTCATCCACATAGTGTTTTAATGAGAAGTGGTAGAGGTGCAAGATCTGAAATATGATTGCATGAATGGAGTAGATGGCTAAGAGGCAATGACTTTGGCTTGACTCTGGGCTCTGCACATATATACTGCAAATGTAGATTGCTTCAGAGTAGGTGTATCAGTCAGAGTTCTTGAGAGGAACAGAAAAATAGAATGAACATATATGTATATATAATTTAAATTGAAATATTTGCATATAAATGTAAAAATACTATGTATATATGTATACATTTATTTATTTATTTATTTATTCATTTGAAGGTAATTTACTATAATGGCTTACAGGTTGTGGTCCTGCTAGTTCAGGGATGACTATCTACCAATGGAAAGTTGGAGAGTTCAGTATTGTTCAGTCTATGAAGCTGATGGTCTCAGTTTGTCTTCAGTATATGCCAGAAGTATATGCCTAAAGAAATAGGCTCTATCTTCAAGGAATGAAGGAACTTGGCAGCCAGAGTGAGGGCAAGCAGGGAAAGAGTAAAGAGCTTCATTTGTTCATGTTCTTTATATGGGTAGATATACGACCCAGATCAAATAAGCATGAATCTTCCCACCTCAAAAGACCAAGACAAAGGTGATCTCCCCATTTCAAAAGATCCAGATTAAAGTTGCTTCTTCCTATGGTAAATGATTTAATTAGGAAGAGTCCCTCACAGGTGTACTCAGCCACTTGGGTTTAGTTAATTCCAGTTGTGCCCAGGATGACACTAAAAGACCCTTCACAACAGGCTTCAGACTCAATGGATTTCTTTTATCATAGGTTTGAGACACCAGAATCTTTAATATAACAAAAGATTTTTACTTCCATCCATACTGTTTCTTTGATTTTTTCTTTCCAAAGATGTAACAGCTCTCACTTTTCTTTGAATCTGCAAAACATATAAAATATAAGATATTTCTTTGCAATTTTTTGTGTGTTCCACAATTTGGCTTCTGAAAGTATTCAGTTGCTATGGTGATGCTCACTAAATAAATGTAAAGGAACTGAATTCTTCCTCTTTCAATATAAAATTTGCATTCAGAACACATTAACTATGTAATAGATTCATTGGATTTTTTGGCACCAGAAATGCTTGACAATAATGCAGATTTGTCATAGTTTTTTCCTTTAGAGAGCAAAAATTAGTGGCAAAAATGGTTTGAGATTCATAATAAGATATGTATACATTTATATGTATAAATTTAAAAATATGTTTCGAACTTATGCAATC